>NC_081406.1:65752414-66060435 GCF_030272615.1 Cryptomeria japonica | reverse complement strand
ATGATCTCATACATATATGAGTCATATTACAATCTGCCAAATCATCTTACAAAATATTTTATAATTAAATACAAAATACATTTAAGCAAAATTCATGTCAGCCATGGTGCTAGTGATCAATCTTTTTGGTGTTGGTGATCTGTGTGCCGGTGTTGAGTCTATCACTGCCGATGCCTGCCGGTATCATAAGATTGCAAGGTTGCCATCAATGACAATACCTTCAATCACCTACAATTCCTTATTGGAGTGTGCATTTTCCAACAAATATTTGATTGGTGACTTGATTTATGTTTTCATTGATGGCAACTATGTTTTTATAATCACATAAGTCTTGTAAGCCAACCAATAAAGCATAACTAATAGAGAAGATAGTTTAACAGTGAACCAACAAATAGGTCCTCAATTGGTTAATAGGAGAAGAGTTGCATTCAAGCAACCAGTACAGGAGATTGATGAAGAGTTGGATGATGCAGTTCTATAGGTGTGATGCATTAGTCCCAACCGGTTCTAAGAGGGGAGGGGTGAATCAACACTATATCGATTTCTTACCAGATATAACCTTAATCAAAGTTTCTATTCAAACTTAACACTTATCAATATTAGCAGCATTAATAAGAAATATGCACATGTAAAATCAAACACACATGACTACCAAGATTTATCACGTGGAAACCCAAATGGGAGGAAACCACGATGTGAGTAGAAACTCACAAAATCTGCACTCTTCTAGAGTACGCTCGGTGAGGAGCCATCCCTTTTAGGAGATTACAAAAACACTGTTAGGTGCCACCTAGTTAAAGGATTTCTTTAAGGCCTGTTAGAACCTTTACCCTATTAGAGGTAGCCTTGTTAAAGGACTTAGGATCATCAATTAAGATGTCACCCGGTTAAGGGATTTTACAAAGGGACCTGTTAAAGTCTACCCAGTTATGGGATTTTTTTGTTGTAGTTATTAGAAAAAAATAGAGAGAAGGATCTTCTATAGTAGCTACTCTTAGCTTAATCAGATCGAATTGAAGCTCTTTGTTTTGACCACCAGTTACACCTGCTCTACACTCTACTAGTTCTCTACATTACACTTGCTCTACACTCTACTAGTTCTCTGCATTTCACTTGCTCTGCACTCTACTGGTGCTCTGCATTTCACTTTCTATGCACTCTACTAGTGCTCTGCATTCTTTCTCTACTCTTCACACTATCCAAGCTCTGCACACTATTGGTATACGGATTTGTCTTTCATTATGTAATTAAATAACATCAGTGTGTAACATAGAAAAATAGACAATTTCTCCTACTAAACAGTTGGAAAACCATTTAATTGATTAACCTCTGAATTTAGGTATAGCTCCCTCTATTTAATGTTCATTCGGCTCCAAATTACATACAATCAATGGAATACTTTTCACCAGAAAGCACTTAAAGGCAGTTGCATACACTAGTCAATACAAAATGAATGCAGGTACTGATCCATATATAATTTTATATATAAAGCCGAAAGACTTCATATGATTGCTAAAACAAAATGAAAAGGCTTCCAAAATGAATCTAGCCAATAACCTTATGCATATATAAAAAGTATAACAGCCCTTTCTTCAAAATAGACTTGCCCAGAAATCAACTTTGAAATCAAACACACAGATTTGAAATTGAAAATAGTTCTTAAAAATATTCACATTCACAAATGTTCCTCCACTTTCTTCATACACAAAATGTATTTAACTAGTCTTAAAGCCAGTCTTTTCAAAAACTTAGCGAACCTCGACAAAGTCATTACACCAGATACTTATAGGTCACCAGACCCAATAGTTTTTAACCAAAGTAAAATTAACTCATAAGAGTTAATGGAAATCAACCCTAACTACAATAACTGAATTTTAAAGAAAATAACTAGACTTGTTGGCAAACAACTGCCAGCAGTGCTAGTCATGCAGACTGCTCTATTTCGGTGTTATCACTCGGATTAGTGTCTTGGATAGACACCATCACTGCCTTGGCCGTGCTCCATTATCGATGTACCTTTGAAAACTCTTGGATTACCGTTACATGTGACAAACTGATATGAATAACCCTCTGCTTCCAAAGCTCCTTCTTCCTCTTTACCATTTGCACTTTATCCCTATGAGAATCTAAATGATTGAGGCACACGGTGAGCATTGATTCCACCTTAGATATCCATGTGAAATCTTCCATAGATAGGGTTTTCTCCATCTTAATCTGCCTGATGTGACTGTCGAATTGGTTAATCATTTCCGTGGTGTCCTCCAGAGTTTCACTGCCTTCCTTAAGTAATTGAACATCCACACACCGCAAGTCCTTCTGCATGGTTGTCCTCGGGGCTATTAATTCACCATGCAAGCTAGCTGATTCATTATAACCTTGCTCAATAATCTAATTGCGCGATTCGATACTTTCTTTGCAAATGAACATGACATCTTCATTTAGGCCTGACACTTGGTTTTTAGCAAGAAAATTCATTAGCCCATAACGTTGGATATCCCGCATCTACTTCAAAATCATAGTCCTTTTAGACTTTTCTTTCTGCCATGAGACCAAGTCGGTATCTAAGGTTTTGGTGACCTCATTGGCATCCTTAAAAATCTGAAATAAGTCAGTTATGTAATTGGTTGCTTGGCACATGATTGTAGTGAGCCATTCTGAGAAAACCTCGGCGATCATCCTGTTTCATTGAACTTCATCCAGGAATTTTTGGTTGCTATGTGACTTTGGACTAAAAGGTCCTGAATGTTGTGATAATGGCAACGGGCTGTTCTGCAAGGCATGGATATATTGAGCCATTTGTGTCAAACTCTATTTCAACTCAGCCTTGTCCCTTTCATCCTTCCAGGTATGGGAGATGATTTGTTTGGTAGAAGTCTCCAGGTGTTTAACATCCACAGCTCTGGTTCCGACTCCCAAATCTATCTGTGCCACAACATAATCCACTTCTGAGGCCATAGCAGCATCTTTGTTAGGCCCGGGTCTAGCGATATCCATAGTCCAGTGCTTCATATTTTCATCAAAGTCAATCATTGACTCTGTTTTTAACTTTTTAGGCTTCATAGACCTTCCCAGGCATTTGCTTACAGCGTCCTCCATTGATACTGAAATTGGAACTACATTCCTTTTTCTGGAGATGGAGTCATTTAGCCATTTTGGTGCTAGGGTTAACTCTTTTGAGGGCATGGATGAAAACACTGCTGAGGATGGGGGAGTGGTATGACCTACATGAGACTAAATCTCAAGTGTTCTTGAATCCTGAAAAAATAGTATCAATGTCAATTGAAAGCTTGTCTACTTCTGAAATAGGGGATGTCATTCTGCTCGGTGTTTCTTCTGGATCCAAATCCAGAATGAGGTGAGAAGCTGGCGGTTTGAAACCCTTCTTGGATCTTGATCTGGTTACCCGACCAGCAACAGGAAATTCGACCCCGATGTTAGGTTTCTCCTCCTTATTCCTTCCCTGTACCTTCCCTGCATCAGAAACAAGAATGTTAGTCCCAACAGAAATTTTATTCATAGTATTCCTCTTCCCACTTTTGCTTATTGGGCTGGTGGTTTGCATTGGGTGAGAACGATGACCCCTCAACCAATTTTTTGTCCTCTGGATTACACCAAAAGTGCTCGTTTGAACACTGTCACTCATCTTCTTGTTCCAATCTACTTCCAGAAGAGGTTCATTATGAACCCATCTCATAAACTCAGAGTCAAGTGTATCCTCATCATCACTGGTGACACCTGAAGTATCCATGGGTAACTTCATATCATGAATTTGCTTCATAGTTAGTCTTGACCAACTCCTTCTCCGTACTTCAAATTCATCTTGATAGCCCTCCCAATAATCTTCCAACTGAGAAACATGCTAATCAGACACCGTTTTCTTTACATACTGAGGAATGAAACCCCTACTGTCAAAGTTATCCCTCTTTACAAAGGACTTCAAATGAAACTTTTTAAATTCGAGTTCAAGGTTCAATGCATCAGAAACTGATCTGCAGCTATAATGTCCTAAATCAATGGGAAAAATCCTACTTGTGTCGAAGTCCTCGCCATAATCTTTGGCCACATAAGCGAGCTGTCTAGATACCTCAATCAATATGAAAGAGTCTGAGATGTACCTAGGAAGCCTAAAGGGCTCACCCTTAAATCCTCTGACTCTTAAATAAGTGAAATGGTTGAACTGTATGAAGAAACTACCATATACATTGATGAGTTCAACCGCTTCCGCGGACATTCTTCTATGCAAATTTCCCTAAAAATCGAAGGTTAGCCTTCCAGCAAAAACATCATTCCAATGGAGGTAATCATCAACATGCCCTTTCAAGGTTAAACTAGGATGATACTCATAAATTCTCATACCTTGAACCCATTTTACATGTGACAACCCGGACCACTCTCTAGCACAGGCAAGCATGTATAGCAGATAGGATGACATATAAAAATTGAACATTCCAAGATAGTTACTCAGACCCTCATGTAATCTTTCTGTGATAATAGTTCCCTAGTCAATAAACCGATTTTTATCTAGAGTAACCTGGATGAAGAAATACATCCAGTCCTCCCAGTAAAAAGAATGAGAATTACCTTTTACCCTGCTCAGCAGTATGACCACATCTCAGATTACTGGGATTAAGTTTTCACGAGTTAAGGGTCTTGGTAACCTCTAGCCTCCCTTTTGTAATTTTATTAGCCAATTTCAGGCAATCACTATTCTATAATACTACTTCTTCTTAGAGAAGATCCTGTATGATTTACCAATGGTTCAGTCTTCATAGGGTTCCCAGTGTGGGATACCCATAGCTGCCATTACCGTCTATCTATCAATAGACAATAAAACTTCACCATCGTTTCTCCTTATGCACCTATTTCCCTTGTCATAATGATTCATACACTCTAAGACTAATTCTAAACAAGGAGCAGCAGTGGGGAAAGCAGTGACTTCCAATAAACCGCTCTGAGCCACATCTTTCATCATGTCTGCGGTTGAATTTTTAATTCTCCCTAGAAAGACCTCTAAATCTAGTTGAACCAGGGTTGTGTCTCCTAATTATGGTAAAGAGATTACAAGGGAAGATGAGCTCACCAATTTGGGTAAAATAGGCCTCATCTTCTGGTTTGTGGTTTTTCCCAAATTAACCCCAGGTGAAGAAAGAAATTGAACACAAAATAAGCAGCTAAAGAACACCTAGATCTTTTAAAACAAACTGCAGCAATTTAGAAAATTGTTGAACATACCTTCCTTTGCTCTCTGTACACCCTTATCACTGCCTAATTTTCCCACTCTGAAAACTCCTTCCCCAAAATCTTCTCACGAAAAATAATACCTCTGATGAGACAACTACTCAGTTTTAAAGTAGAGAAAATCTTACCCATCATTACTAAAACTGCCCTTATTGCTCCTTGTTCATGTGAAGTTACTTTCAACTGATTACGTTGTGGTTCGCCTTAACCGTTAAGTCACTCCTCTTTTGACATTGCTGATTTTCACACATACATGCCATAAATGGCAAATTTCAAATCACAAGAAAAAGAATATTCTTTCCTTTGGTAGTCATCAATCAAGTTCTAAAAACTTGTGCCATCACCACATGGCAAGTCACACGCCTTCCAAAGAAACCAAACATATAACTCAAAATCTTGCATGAGCACCACAAAAAAAAACATTAACACGACGAATGTTAAACTTGAACCTTGAACCAAAATGGTTCAAGTGCAAGGTTCAAAGAATGCAAAACGTCGGTAAGACTAGCAAAGCTTAAAGTTGCACAGGAAGCAAGGACGCTCAAAACAATGCTCATTGAACTTTGAACCTTGAACCAAAAAGGTTCAAGTTCAAGTTGAAGTTCAATGCAATGAAAACTAACAAGGACCGAAAGACAAGAGAAAAATTTAAACAAGCCTTCGACCAATGAACTAAACCAGCATGACTACAAACAAGGATGCATATAGAATGGAAATTTGTATATGGGCCCAACACACACTCTCTTCACCACTATTCTATTCACTTAGCAGTTTTGCACTCTTCTCACCTTGTTGGATCACCTCTCTTCAAAATTGCACTTAGCAATTTTACGATCAAACTTTTTGGTTTTCGCCAAAAACCTTTATACCATGTTTTGCCGACACATACGTGTTGATTCCTAAATGAGTTTACACCTAGTTCACTCGGTAGAATTGAAATTCAAATCTTCCCTCACTTTCTCTGCATGCTCTCCATCAATCTCGCCAACAACTCATCCTTATCTGCCACTACAAGTCATAATTCTACCAACTTCTTGGTCATGTTCTGCCTTTTTAATGTGAATCAGAAAATCCACACAAATCTCTCCTTAACTAGTTGTTAATTGTAGTAGACTTCACTAGAAGTTTGTTTTGATGATATCTCACCATGACCGACTCACCTTTGGTCAACGCATCTATCTTACTGGTCACTGCTCCGACATTCTCGATGGATGGAATTCTTCAACCTGTATCACTGGTTCACCGGTGTAACTCTTCATCTTTTTCTACTGGTCACAGATCATCAACCAAACTGATCACCTATCTGTGCAGAGTGTTATGGTCATGCATAAGACTACTAAACTGCAATTTGAGTCACCTCTTGTGACCGCATCATCATTTCAACTGCCTATTTAAGAAAGTGATCTCAACACCTATCGGATGCTTGACTAACCGGTTAGCTACTCTATTTATATTTCAATAGATTAGTCTTTGACCAACACACTGCTTAAGTGTGTCAATGATACATATTAGGGAAGCACTAAATCCTCCATACTATTTGCGGCCATGAGTAAACCATTGAGGTTTACCACACCTCCTTGCCTATGAACTTGGCCTTATTCACCAATAAGTATTCATCATTAATGAGAGTACTAACTGATGAACTGGTTGTGCCAACACCATTAGTTATGCCAACAATCTCCCCCTTTGGCATTGATGGCAACACTTCAAATTGTTCTTTTAGCAACCAATCACTTCTACATCTACTATATTGATCAGCTGCTTTGTTTGATCTTGAGTAAAGATCTTACTCCCCCTTTCATTGGCTTCCATTCATGGAACATCTGACTTCATCTCCCTTCATGTTCCATCTGACTTCACCCCCCCTTTGATAGTAATGCCAAATGTGTAGTCTAGACATCCTATTTCACATACTGCAATGACTACTCCCCCTAACAGGAGTAGTCCATAATCATCAATCCAAATACATAGAATTTTTAGGAAAATCATACCGGAGTGATGTTGTTCCAATCTTCACTCACCTTAGAGCATGTAGGGGAATTACCCCTAGCTTACCTATGAGATACTCAAAAGTATCCTTAGGTAGCGACTTGGTGAATATGTCTACAACCTGTTCCTTGGTTGGCACTGTTGGATACAAGATGCCACTGAGAGGAGGGGTGAATTAGTGATTTCTAAACTTAACCCTTTTCTATCCTATGTGTGGCTACCGATTAACAGTTCTAACATAAATAAGACATACCGGTTAGAGGGGAGAATGACACAAGTGCAACCACACATAAAAGGGATACCACATAACACCATATGTACAAGGAAAACCCAAGATGGGAAAAACCTCAGTGAGAAATATTGCTGGAGTCTACTGCTCCAATCCAGCCTCACAATGAAAATTTGATTAGAATATTTAGGGCACCAACCCCTAGTTTAGCACACCAACCCAAGGAGCACCAACCCTTAATTGATTTATGGGCTATAACCCTAAGGAGCAACAACCCCTGCACTGAGCTCCAACTTAGTGAACACAAAATGATTGTTGGCAAATGCACACTCCAATGAGAAATTGTAGGTGATTGAAGGTTTTTTCATTGATGGCAACCTTGCAATCATATGATACTGGCAAGACAAATAAATCGGCACCAGCACCAATAGACAAACTCTACACCGGCACACAGGACACCAACATTGAAAGGAAGGATACCGACACCTTGACCAACCTCAATTTTGTTTTAAATGTATTTTGTAATTAATTGTAAAATCATTGTAAGCCAACATGGTGAGTTGTAATATGACTCATATATGTATGAGATCATTTTGTAATAGGAAAGATGTGTGATATGATGCAAAATAAGTAGACCTAATATGCGAATTATAGGTTAAGGGTTTATGTATGTAGCAGAGCTTAAACTGGTACTGGATCTGGCATAGCAGATGCTAATCTGAAGCAGTACAAGACATTGGATTAATATAATCCATTTTTGTAAGTCAGTGTGACTTCTTTTGTAATTGAGCACTAAGCTCTAGGCACTTGGCCTTCCTGCATGTGCAGGCCCCTATTGTAAGAGTAATATTCCCTTATTGGCTAGTAAGCGAATATTGTGGGTCACAAATCCCACCAAGGTTTTTCCCACAACGGGTTTCCTCGTTAAAATACTGTGTTATGGTGTGCTTCTCATGTGGTTGTTGTTATTCTTGTTTATCACATTATTTCTTGTTTACTAGTACACAATTTTAATATGCTTTTCATGTTTTAAGTCAAGTAAATTTATTAACCGGTTAGATACTAATTCACCCCCCCCCTCTCAGTATCTTTGGGAATCCTAACAATGATAACATAAAATCAATACACAAGTAATAACCCTATTACAAATGAGTTTTGTAACACCTTCAAACCTTCTCTTGGTTCCCTCTTTCCTTTCACTCTTCATCTATTACACCGGTCACTTCTTTGTCTATCTGAATCCCTCTTCTCTGCTTGCTGACTCCATCGGTTTCTTCTATCGGTACTCTACCAGTCTGGATCATACACACATTACATGCAGTTCTGTCGGTTCTCTGCAATGCACCTTTTTGCCTCAATCTTCTTTGTCACACTCTTTCATCTCATGTTGAATCTTCTTACTCATTCTACACACTTGTACTGGTATGATCTCCTCTTTAATCTTCCACACTATCGGTTTTTTCTCTATCGGTTCACACACACACGTTACCAGTTTCTCCTTCAATACACAGTCACTTAATATTTTTTCCACTATGACAGACTGATTTCTTCACTTGTAGAGGCACACCCACATTCTATCTAGCATCCCCTCACTTCACCGGCATCACTTTTACATGCAACATCATTTAATCTAGTCTATAGTCAGCATACTTATAGCCGAGCTTTCCCGCCAAAACATGAGTTTAAACTTGGTGCCTTAGGGTTTTCTCACCGACCAATTTGGCATACCAGATCTAATCAAATCTTATTGGATCATGTCATAGATAAGGTTACATGCATAACACCACCATTTTTCTGCCTTCCAGTACACACCTTCTATTTTTAGCAACCATGGCTCTATATGTTGACCTGCTTCTGTCAAATGCCATAAATGTCTCAGTTATTCCCTTCGACAAGCGAGCACAAAGATCGGATCATCCTGCCTTGATCAACTCACCAATCTGCTTCGAGTTGCAAACCCTCTACAACTAATCTGTGAAATATGTAGTCGACATTAATGTTGACCTACCGCCAACTACATCACTGACACGCTTCACCGACCTGTGCATGCATGCCACTTCAACTCCAAGTGGCATCTTTGTTGATATCCATCTCAGCAAAGACCTCTATGTTGGCTAGACTTTCTCACCGACCAACAACACACAACTGGTCCTTTTTTGTTGATTCTCTAACCCTACCGATATCTCTCACTTTGTCAGTTAACCATCATGTTTGCACTTCTCTTCATTAGGTGAGAGTCTTTCACCTTTGCCTCTTTAGTCTCTCACCGGTTGACACAGTATATCAACTTTCTCTACTGCATATATCGGTAGATATGTTTACCAGTGGATAAATCTCTTGCTTACACACCAGTGATACCCTGGATGACTTCATGCCACCATTCTTCAACTGTTATGCACCTATGGCAACACTACCCTTCATCTGCATCCTCACAACTCCATGTTTGTGACTACAAACTCACTTGTGTTCTTCTTCATCTGACTGGTTCTCCTCTTAACTGGTTTATCAAGGTGGCAGACTCATTTGTCTAAGTGACAAACCCATCACTCTTCAACTATCTCGGTAGCTCAATATGCCTACTCTTTCTGATCCAAAGTACATCTTTGATTTCATGCACCTGAGGTATCTTTGTGATTCACTAGTAGATCTGATGTGAGCCTTCAATCACCTGCCTTTAATTCTTTTGTCTTATCTTGAAGAACTATGATGTACTCTATGCATAAAAGGAGATAAGCTCCACTTATCGGTGGGAGTCAATCCTTGCCATCTACTTCTAAAATTGCATCAATATGGCTTCCCTATTTGAGCAGTATATCTTCAAATAGGCACATGTGATTTGGTTTGGGCACACTCATTGTTAGTCTTCTCTTCATATGGTGACTACATCTTTATCCGGTGGGAGTCCTGCTGATTGAGATCCACACAACATACCAGTGGCTTTCACATACTTCACCTCCAGTGATGTCATTTATATAACATTCCCCCTCTTCATCACAATCAACCAACCAGCATCTTGCTCTCTTACATATGTCATCATTTACCAGTTGTTGTATCATATTAGTCTCTTTTCCATATCTTCAACACAAGTCAAACACTAACTTGTGTACCAGTGACTCCAATGGCCATTGTGTTGACTGACATTCTCTCCCTTATCGGTGACCTGCTAAGCTAGGTGACATCAAAGACATCACATCCAGTATGCATCAATGATAGTGCTGCACATACATCACCCATACCGGTTGCCATCCTATACCGGTTGACATCAATGACAACACAATGCCAATAATCTCCCCCTTTGGCATTGATGTCAACACATGTAGTATCTGACATACTACAAAATCTCTCTCCCCCTCTGACAACAATGATAAAGGGAATTGACAAGGTTTCTCTCCTCCTTGTGTCTACCAGGCACTGACAGAGTTTCCTCTCCCCTTTTTACTCTATCGGATGCTTCTCCTCCTTTGACTATCATTCATTTCATCTTCTCAAGTCATAGCACTTGAGATGGAGGGCTCAACCATCAACTGGAACCGATTTCTTAGCAACCAAGTTTATATGCAAATCAAAACCCTAATACATATGCAAGACTAAAACTAATTGAAGGCACATGTGTCATTGAATACAACATACCTATTGGTCAAGCTGCATCATCTCCCCTTGATATGCAGTAGCCATTATGACATCAAATTGTTGATATCAAGTGTTCAGGCTAACACTGATACCAATTGTATCTCTTTCAATACCAAATGCATGTTCTCTTGTATAAGTAACTTTCCCTCTTAGAAAGCAACACTCCCGATGATCCAATTGATTTAAATTGAATAGGCATTGAAATATCTCACAATACCGGATACCTCCAAAAACACAAACATACTAATATAGCCATAGACACTTGCACACCCTCTGTGTCCACCAAGTTTGATACTAGTCCAAAAACATGGCTATAAACTCCCCCTAAGTCATGCATCTTAGGTCCACATTTCCACTCATGTCCAAAACCAGAGCTCCAATCTTCACCATATACTAGTTGAGTTGTGCATATGTGATCAATCTAATGATCTATCAGCTCCATTATATCTACCACAGCCTATGACATGATCATGATCAACAATTGGGCCAACATATGTCATTCAGGTCTTCATCAACACTACTAAAGACATAAACTCCTCATTCCATGCTATCGGGGCTAATGTAATGATCCTGAATCTCATTGTCTTACATAACCTGCAAGTACCTATTAGCATTCCTACTAGTAACGTCCTACACATACCAGTTTCTTGTACCAGTCCATCATCACTACCGGAGCACCTTCCTGTAACTCCTAACTTCTTGTGTCAATTTGCATCTGATCCCAATTGCAAATTTCCCATCCATTGACACATGCATTAGTGATCCATCTTTCATCTATAGGTGAGTAGCCAAGATAGTCACTACACACACTTACCATCTCATTTTCTTCCTTCATATTGACAACAACTTGTTCTTCCATGTGTCCTTCATCATTGAGGGGGTGAATGATCTAATCAATATGTTACTCCCCCTGAGGTCCTGCATCTCCTTTAGGCCTTAGGAGATATCACCTATGCATTGAATGCACAATGTTGGTCCATGGTTGCATCTTCTTGCTTCTTCTTCCATACCTACTTGGTCTCATTTTTCTTCCCATTTTCAATCTTGGTAGCAGGTGTTACCTTCTTTTGTTGATGGGTCCTTGCATTGCCAAATTCTATCACATGACCAAAGACATTGTTGTAGAAGAAAACAGTGTTCATGCCAAACACATGATTGGGGGACCTTCTTTGAAACTGATTAGGCCATCTTCGTCTAGTCATACCATTGTAACTAGCTACCGAAACCAGTGGACCACTTGATCCTGCAGTAGTAAAACCTCTTCTCCTTTTGTTCCATGCAAAATTTTGTCTTGCAAATTCTCTAAACCCATTTTCATACTGAGTATAGTTGATATACCAGTTACCACATGACTGCACGTTCATCCTTTTGCAATCATGACTGTTAGGTCCAAACCTATTACACCTCCGATAGATAACAATATTGTCTCTAAGAAGAGAAAACTGTCTATTTCTAGACTTCATTCTATATTCATCTGCTCTATGGCCATATTCCTTGCATGCAAAACAATAACCAGAGAAAGGAGGCTTGTGACCTACAAATTTGTTTTGACAAGGATGAGGAGATCTTACCGGTTTAGTATCTCCATTTCTGCTTCTCCAAGAATGGATCATGGATTGTCCATGTTTTTCATCTCTTCCATCTAATCTCTTCTTTTCCCACACTTTCTTTGTCTTGTGGGTGGTAGCATTTCCTTGTCTTCTACCAGTAGGAGGTCTTTTTTGTTGTCTTCTCGAGTTCTTACTTCTAGTGAAGCAACTTTCTCCCATCTTTCCTTTTCCTTTGGGATTTTAATTGTCTCTCCTTCTTGCAGCACTAGCCTTCATCCTTGTCTGCATATCTTCACCGGTTGTGGATAGATCAACCTTCTTTCAAGGAGCATCTCTAACTATGAAGGTCTAACCCATGTTATCTCCATTTGAGGAGACAAACAAAATGTCATTATGGGGGACATTCTTGTTGGTGGAGCATTCATCGGCACCATGTCCTAATCCACTGGTATCCTTGGTATGCTTTGTCTTTTTCAACATTTTGTCCAAGGCATCATTGCTACCATCAAACTAGATTCTTACCTTGAGCTCATCCTGACATTTCTCAAGGTAATTTCAAAGAATCTCCATTTCTCCTACCAGCTATTGATGTTCTTTATCCTTGATTTCTAGCTCAGATGCTAGATCATTACATCGACACACCTTGGTGTCTTCTTGTTGAGTCTTTAATTCTGAGACACATTTCTCATATTCTTCAAGGCATCTGATCAACCGGTTTTGCTCAAAAATCACAATATTCTTGAATAACTTGTACTCATTCCTCACTCTACTAAGTTCTTCGAGTGCACTTACAAGTTCTCCTTCAAGATCAACTTCTTCTTCTTCTTCTTCTTCACCTTCACTATCACTGCCAAACACATCTCATCAGTGGGATCTATTTACCTTATCACTTTCATATGTGTGCTCCTCACTTTCTGTCTCTTGGGCCATGAAGAGATGAGTTTCTTCATCATTATTACTACAAATGATTACTGATCCGCCTTCTTCAACTACACATGTATCTACTGCATGTTTCTTCTTGCTTTCACAATCTGATCCAATAGTGGTAGGCTCATTACCATAGAGTTTCTTCAATCTATCCCACAAGATCTTAGCAAATCTACACTTATCCACCTTTGAAGAAACATCACTAGATAGTCCACTGAATATAGCCTTCATGGCTTCTTCATTGCACCTAGATCTTATTTCTACATTTGAATTGGTGGGAGGATTGACTTTACTAGGGAATCCATTTACAACAGACATCCAGATATCATACCCTAATGAGGATAGGTTGACTTCCATTCTATAACACCAAATGGAAAAGTTAGACCCATTAAACACCAGAGTAGAGATTGACTCAAAACAACCCATTATGTCCTTATACCAAAATCTACCCATGTTGGAGAAAGCTTATCAATCGAGAACCTAAGATATGATAGCAATTGTTGTACACAAGATGCCACTGAGAGGGGGGTGAATTAGTGATTTCCAAACTTAACCCATTTTTGTCCTATGTGTGTTTACCGATTAACATTTCTAACATAAAGAAGACATACAGGTTAGAGGGGAGAATGACACAAATGCAACCACACATAAAAGAGATACCACATAACACCATATATACAAGGAAAAACCAAGATGGTAAAAGCCTCGATGAGAAATGTTACTAGACTCTACTACTCCAATCCAGCCTCATAATGAAAATTTGATTACAATATTTAGGCCGCCAACCCAAGGATCACCAACCCCTGATTTAGGGAACCAATCCAAGGAGCACCAACCCCTAACTAATTTATGGGCTATAACCCAAAGGAGCAACAACACCTGCACTGAGCTCCAACTTAGTGAACACAAAATGATAACATAAAATCAATACACAAGTATTAACCCTATTACAAATGAGTTTTGTAACACCTTCAAACCTTCTATCAGTTCCCTCTTTCCTTTCAATCTTCCTCTGTTACGCCAGTCACTTCTTTGTCTATCTGAATCCCTATTCTCTGCTTGCTGACTCCACCAATTTCTTCTATTGGTACTCTATTGGTCTGGATCATCCACACATTACATGCAGTTCTATCAGTTCTTTGTAATGCACCTTTTTGCATCAATATTCTCTATCACACTCTTTCTACTCATGTCGGATCTTCTTACTCATTCTGCACACTTGTACCAATATGATCTCCTCTATGTTCTTCAATACTCTATCGATTTGTTCTATGTCGGTTCACACACACACCTTATCGGTTTCTCCTTCAACACATAGTCACTTAATATTTTTGCCACTATCACAGACTGATTTCTTCACTTGCAAAGGCACACCCACATTCTATCCAACATCCCCTCACTTCACTGGCATCACTTTCACATGCAACATCATTTAATATGGTCTTCAACCTACATACTTATAGCCAAGCTTTCCCACCAAAACATGAGTTTGAACTTGGCGCCTTAGGGTTTTCTCACTGACCAATTTGGCATACTAGATCCAATCAAATCTTATCGGATCAAGTCACAAATAAGGCTTCCTGTATAACACTGCCATTTTTCTACCTTCCAGTACACGCCTTCTATTTGTAGCAACCACAACCCTGTATGTCAGCCTACTTCTATCAAATGCCATAAATGTTTGAGTTGTTCCCTTCAAAAAGCAAGCACAAAGATCCGATCATCCTGCCTTGATCAACTCACCAATCTACTCCTTCGATCTTCTTCATGCTGCAAACCCTCTACAACCAATCTATGAAATACATAGTCAACATTAATGTTGACCTACCGCCAACTACCTCACTGACACACTTTACCAACTTGTGCATGCATGCCACTTCAACTCCACATGGTATCTTTGTCGATATCCATCTCACCAAAGACCTTTGTGTCAGCTAGACTTGGTCACCGACCAACAACACACAACCGGTCCTTCTTTTCTATCGATTCTCTAACCTTGTCAGTATCTATCACTTTGTTAGTTAACCATCATGTCTGCACTTCTCTTCATTAGGTGAGAGCCTTCAACCTTTTCCTCTTTGGTCTTTCATCAGTTGACATAGTATATCAACTTTCTCTACTGCAGATACTGGTAGATATGTTTACCAGTGGATAACTCTCTTGTTTATACACCATTGATACCCTGGATGACTTCATGCTACCATTCTTCAACTGATATGCACCTGTGGGAACACTACCCTTCATCTGCATCCCAACAACTCCATGTTTGTGACTGTAGACTCACTTGTGCTCTTCTTCATCTAATCGGTTCTCCTCTCAATCGGTTTGTCAAGGTGGTAGACTCATTTGTCTAAGTGACAAACCCATCACTCTTCAACTATCCGGGTAGCTCTGATATACATATAAATCACTGAGAGGGGGGAGGGGTAAATCAGTGACACCAAAAATAATACTACTTTAAACACTGAGCGGTAGATATACTTAACAAGTTTACTAAACACTATGCATGCAATCCAAAATGATATTAAAGCATCCACACTAAGTAAAACATCCACCATAACACAAGTGTTTATACGTGGAAAACCCAAATGGGAAAAACCACGGTGAGATGAGACTCACAAGTTAACTATCTGCAGTAATAGGTAACTCACCATTAAGGACTATAAAAGTGCTCTGCTAGGAGTGAATCTTGTTAAAGATCCCAAAGCTCATTTAGGAGCTATACCCTATTAAAGGTAGTACCCGGTTAGGAGTAACCTCAGTAGAGGATTTCTGAATCCAAACTAATGGATCACCTTGTTAAAGGATTTTTACAATGAAGCTTGTTAGAGCTTACTCGGTTAGGGTATTTGACTATTGTAGTGTTTAGAAAACAATAGGTGGTGTGACCTAGAAGTAGCACAACTTGCTTAAATAGATCCTCTTCTGCGCACTCAAAACTGCATACTCAACATACTCTATAACCTAATACTTCTATCTTCATATCAAATCATCTCATCTCATATCATATCTCCAAAATAGTTCATCATAATGTCATTATATAGACATTTTGATTTCATGTCGACCTTAGAAATTATATCAGAATTTCCTAGGTGCAGTGTATCTGGACAATCAAACATAACTCATCACAAATTACTGCCAAAAAATGTTGGTTGGGATAACTCATCACACAATCAACTAATACTAGTTGGAACACCGATACCAGTTAGAGTTAAACATTTCAACATGTAAATTGATTTTCCTCCATTGCTTAAATGATGATCTATGTTGGATCTTCAAGTTGGTGTCAAGTCATTCCTGCATATACCGGTTGTCTATATGTACTGGTTTGACACCATCATAAGCTAAACTTTCAATACCAGTGCAATACAAGTAACTTTAGAAGTAATACTGGTAGACAATGTGAACATATGTGTGTGTACATGTTCCATCAATGACAACATATGAATTTATTTATTACAACCATCATCAAGCCAACAATCTCCCCCTTTGGCATTGATGGCAATACTTAGAAAATTTTACAACTATACAACTAAGTGTTCTTACAAAAATTGTACACATATATATTTCTAATCCCCCTTAACAATAAATACAAAATTTTCACAACACACATATTTCTACTCCCCCTTTGACAACAATGCCAAATTGAAAAGTAAAATACATATATATATATAGCAAAATTTGCATCAAAAGTCTATATTAAGGAGTGTTCACTTCAATTTGCAAGAAAATGTCACTGAAAGTAATCTTCATTTGAGAAAAATTATTTTCCCATGTTTCTAGTAGAGTTTTAGTGATCTCAATGGTTGTTATAATCTGTGCAGAAAATTATTCCATTGCATCAATTGTACTCATCTCTGGAGTTACCAAAACCGCTTCTGCATCCTTGTAAACTCATTGTAAGATGTCAATTTCAGGTCTCAACTGGTTCTTTATCTCCTTCAGTGATCAGAGTCTCTTTTCTTGTTCAGAATCATAGACATCTAACCGATTTTGCAAATCATCCATAAATTTTCCAAAATATAAGACTGAGTCCTATAAAGGTATGTAGGCATTACATATCTTCGCTAGTTTCAGTTCTATCTCTGTTCGCTTTTTCATGATATCAGCATAGAAAAATGAAACATTAAATGTATATGCTAGAATTCTACCTCCTGACTCAATAGCTTTTCTCAAAAGATCTTTGTTCATGGATAAAGCAATATTCCCTGTATCAATATCTTTTAGTATTTGTTCTCCTCTTTTCTTCTTTTAGTTTTTCTTAGCTATAGTCTAAGATGCTTCCTCAAGTGACTTGAGTTGATCAGAAGCATCTATGACCAACTATCCAAGTTTGTCAATAGGAGTTGATAAATTCCCTATAATAGTCTCCGGTAGAAGACTTGACAAAATTTCCACTGCAGTTTGTATGGTTTATGCTTCCTTCCTCTGTTCCTTAAGCCTCTTCTTCTGAGCTTTGGATTTCATCATGTTTGCAATCTCCAACAATTCTGATGCACTCATGTTGTCAACATCTATAGGCCCTTTGATGTCAAATGAGTCATCATCATCATCATTATTATTCTATTGTTTGACTAATGCTTTTTTAGGTTTAGCAGGTTTCTCCTTCTTAGTCTTGTCTTCCTCTTGTTCTTTCTCCTTTTCCCATTCAAAGGATTTCTTAGCAACATTTTTAGCAGGTTCCTCTTGAGTAGCCTGTGAAATCGGTGGGAGTTGGGATTTCACTAGTTGATATTTTACTGGTGGGGGTGGAATATCCACACTTGGTTGAGTTGTTGGTATCTCCACTGTATTATCCTATGAATCAGTAATTTATGATGGCTGCATATCTGGTGCAATGATGTTTCCAGATAGATAGACAATATCAGCTTGCAGTATGTCTTCCTCATCCATTTTCGGTCCTTCCACAATATCTTTCTCATTAGACCATTGGTATTCTATTAGTTTACACATATTCTGAATGTCCCTTTCTATCTGATTAGTATCAACTTAAACAGATTGCATCTTTCCACTTAATAGCTTTAATTTCCTTGATTTAAAAGGAAATTGTGTTTTGTGTTTATCAAGTAATGCAATTAACTCATCTTTTGACAAATCAAGAAAATAGTGCATAAACACATTATCAATAATTTATTTTTCTTTCTTCATAGCTTCTTCCCATTTATTCAAAAGAATAGTACATAAAGAATCAGAAATATCCTTCTTAAGATCATGAGGTAACCGATTGTAATGACATAAATAGTTGATTACCTGTTGAACAATTTGTTCCTTCTGATCTTCATCAAATGAATCAAAACATTCTTTAACATTATCAAATCTATTCCTTCCCAATGTCTTTATTGTTCTCTCAAAATCAGTCTTCATCTGGTTTGGACTTCTTTCCAGTTGCCTTTACCTTCTTTAATTCTTCCTCAATATCAATGTCATCAGATTCTGCTTGAAGAATCAGTTGTCGGCCTCTTTTCTTTGTTGATGTATGCTTCTATATGTATACCTTAGGTGTCGATTCCTTTTTAATTTGGACACTTTGTGTCACTCTATTACTTGTTGACATCGGAGGTGCTTGATCAACCTTCTTCTTCTTCCCTTTACCACTACTGGTTGGAGCACTACTGGTTTTAGCTTTTGCAGTTTTCTCCTCAATAGTATCCAATCTTTTCTTCTTGTTGTCCACTAGAGATTCCAACAGGTTATTGGCATAACCAATCAATAAGTCATAATTGACTTCATATCTCATATCTTCCATTTCATCTTCTCTTGGTTCAATAGCTTCCATCAGACAGAAATTAGTGGTGACTGTGAAAATGATGTTCTTAGCAAAGTTTTTCACCACATCCTCGAGTAGCCTTACCCTCATACTCATTTTCTTATAAAATTCATTGAAGTACTTGTTCATTGCAGCTGAGAAAGTGTTCTTAATAGCCTTAATGTTGTTCTTGATCTGAGCAGTTACTAGTAGGTCTTTAGACCATTCAAGATCACCAATTCCCAGTAGGAAACTCTAAAAGTAAAAGAATAAAACAATCAATAACTAACCAAATTTGAACTTTTGATTGTTGTCCTTCTTGATTGACTATAGATTCAACATCAATTGAATCCTTATGGCCTCACATAGGTTATAATATGCATTCTCAACAATCATTTTGTAGGTTGTATGCACTGGTGCAGATGGCACACTGTTCATTCTACTGGAATAGAATATCATGTAGCCTATAACCATAGTATCTATTTTAACCGCTGGGTCCTTAATGTAATTAACAGAAAAAGCACACCCATCAAAGGTAGATGAGGTTAAAGTGGGTACAGTTTCTTTAGAAATTCACCTCAACTTGGGAACTTCACCGGTTGACCAAAAACTAGTCAAAGCTTGAATAGCCTCCTTGGTTATAGTGTGTGTCCTTTCAAAATATACATTTTCACCATGAACACGACTAAGAATAATTTTAATGTGTTCCTCTTTAAAATCCTCAAGAAAATAACCTGCATTATGAAAACCTTTCTCATAAACCCTAATATACTCAGGTTGAATCTTTCTGCTCTTATCGCAAAGGGATTTCAACTAAAAATAATTTGACAATGATCCTAAATCTTCAATTTTACAATAAATGTAGCTAGACAAATCACCTTTTACAATGATACTGTCAAGAACTTGAGATAAAGAATTATAAGACACTATTCATTTTGATTCCACAACCTCCATAGGTTCTGATGTGATCATTAGTCTCTCTACTTGCTTAGATGATGAAGCCATTCAGATAAACTTGATTCGAAAGGGGATTTACAAAGAAATACCTCAATTCACATGTGTTACCTCAGTTACTGGTTGATTTCTCAAGTGCACACCAGCTCAACCTCCACTAATCTTTGAATCAGCTTCAATCACACAAATCACGACACAAATTTGACTAAAACCAGCTAGCAATCTTTCTTCACTCTGCAAGTGCTCAAAAATTCTCTTTTGAATGCATTTAGGGTAAAAATAACATAGTAAAAGTCGCTTTTATCCTTTTTACCTATTGCATTAAATGCTCAACCACTAGGGTTACAAACCCTATTACACCACTTAATGATGCATACAATATTAACAAGTGTAAAACCGGTTGATAAAATTTTGAAAAACCGATTGACAAAAGATATCAATATTTCACACATAACAACTCAAAATTCAAACTCTCTTACCACTCATCTTTCAAGGGGTTTGGAAGTAGATTTATCGCTATGCTCCCCTTAGCCCTGTAAAAAAAGGCTCAATTCATCGGTGTAGGATTATCCACACTAGGTATTTTCATTTCTCAATCTAAGTATGTGAAGGAATTGTTGAAAAAGTTTGGATTAGCTGATTCTAAACCTTTTGGAACTCCTATGGTGACTGGATGCAAATTGTCTAAGAATGATGAATCTCAGAAATTTAATCAGACTTTGTATAGATCTATGGTTGGTGGATTGTTGTACTTAACTTGGACTAGACCTGATATTATGCATGTTGTTTGTCTTTATGCTAGATTTCAAGCAGATCTTAAAGAGACTCATGTTACTATCATGAAGAGGATTTTCAGATATTTGAAGGGGATTGTTGACTATGGCTTATGGTATCTGAAGAATGATGATTTCTTACTATGTGCATATATTGATATTGATTGGGCTGGTGATATTGATGACCGGAAGAGCACTACTAGTGGAGCATTATTTTGGGGAAAGAAGTTGATTTCATGGTCTATTAAGAAGCAAGATGTTGTATCATTATTTACTACTGAAAGTGAATACATTGCTGCTAGTAAATGTACTCAGGTAGTTTGGATGAAGTAGATGTTGAAGGATATTAGAGTTGTGCATGATGGGCCTATTGTTATATATTGTGACAATTCAAGTGCTAACAATATTTCAAAGAATTTGATATCTCATTCTAAAACCAAGCATGTGTCTATAAAATATCATTTCTTGAGGGAGAAGGTCAATGATGAAGAAGTCAGATTGGAATATGTATCTACAAAGGATCAGATTGTAGATATTTTTACTAAACCTTTGCCTGCATATACATTTTTCTATTTGAGAGACAAGTCAGGGGTCTTTGCCCCTCCTGATGAGAACTATATGCATGGAGTTGCATCAATCCATGGACTTTAGAGCCTTATCTTTTTATCCGAGTTTATGAGTCGGTGCTGCTACTTAGACGAAGTAGTTAGTGTGTGATTTTGATGATCAGTTGTGAGTTTATCCTAAGGGGGAGATTTTCCTTAGAAGATGAGTTATTGGGGGAGAGAATAATAATCTATATTCTATCTTTGGAATTACTATCAAAGGGGGAGAGAGGCATGTGAAAAATTGCTTTATCTTTGGAGCTTTGTGTGCATGATCTTAGGGGGAATCTATTGTAGATTGTTGGTGTTGATTTATTCATTTGCATTGATTGTTTTTCACATTCATATGTTTCCATCAATGCCAAAAGGGGATATTGTTGGATATTGTTGTTCCTATGATATGTTGTTGTCATTGATGTCAATATATTCCTATGTTCTAGTTTTGCAGAGAGTTGTTTGGTGTTCCAATGTTTGCATTGAGTTGATATGGTTGGTTTATCTATTTGGGATGCTAGAATACTTCATTCCTTATTGGTTTTAGTGATCCAAAAGTTTACTTGATTTGGTTTGTAGTTTAGTCTTTTTGTTCAGTGGTTGGCAGATTTTGGTATTTAATCCGGTGAGCTCCGGTATGATCATATCTTTGGTTGCCGATTTGGGATAATGTTTTGGATGTTCATGTGTATCTTGATTTCAGATGGTTCATGATTTGGTGCTCCACAAGTCATCATTTCCTAAGTGTTTTGTGTTCTTAAGAGTTAGAGTGTTGATCAATGAAGATTTGATTAAGTGGTGTTGGTACAACTATTGCTTCTAATGTGCTTGTTGGTGTTTCTTGATTGTGTCCTATTTGTTTTGGTGGTTAACATTGATCCTTGTGTGCGATATTGTTAATTTTGTTGATTTGGTGATATTCTTCATGTTATGCAGTATTTATGGTGGTGTAATGTGTTGAGGTTGATCTTAGAGAGATTTCCAATGGTGATGCGTGTTTGGAAATTTAGTTTAGGTCCATTATATTTTGTCTATGACCTTATATTGGTCTGGTGGTTTATTTATGTATCATGTGATGTAATTTTTTAATTAAGGTTAGAGGGTCTAGCGGACCTTGTATTCAAGGTTGATGAATTGTATAATTAGGAGTTAGATTCATGTAATTTGGGTATTGGTGTCATGTATGCTTTATCTAAGAGTGGTGTATGTGTGTATAAGTGAATTTATCTTTTGATATGGAGTATTGAGCAGAGATTGTTTTAGGGCAGACAAATGAGCTTAACCGGAACTGTCATCAAGCATTAGGAGATGCTATTTTTGTTGATTATGTAATCTGGATTGTAGTTCAATCATTATTGTAAGGTAGTGAACCTTCCCTAAGGGTTGGAGCCTTCTAGGTCATTATATCTTGAGCAGTTAGCTCTAGGCAGTGTGTCTGAATGCATGTGCATTCCCCATTGTAATATTTACACATACTTCTGTAGAGTATCATCTTATTGTGGGTAGGTTCCCACTATTGTTTTTCACTTAACTGGGTTTTCCACATCAAAATCTTGGTGTTATGTGTTGTTGTTATTGTCTTTATATTTATTCTTGTTGTAGTTAATTGGAATTTGAGATTGTGCTTAATTGGATTAATCCAATGAAAACTAATTCACCCCCATGTTAGAACCATTAATTCTGGTGGAATTAAAGTTTCCCTTAGAACTTTCAAGTAGCCATTTTTCCTGACCATCAATCAATTCCTTATATTCCAGCATCCTTGAAAACATTCCCTACATTGCTCAAAATTATCCTTGAATTCATGACACTAGTTTGAGAAGAATGGTTTATTTATCAGATGGAGTTATTAGTAGTGCAAGTTCAGACATAAATAACAAATATGGTATATGTGGGGTAAAATGGGCTCTCACAAGGGTAGAGCCCAGCATATAGCCATGAGGGAACTATAAACACCTAGATAAATGAAGTAATATCCTTGTGTGAAGATTCTCATATAGGCCTAGAATATCCATTATCAGGCATCTTGGTCCTCATTAACCTCAGTGATACTTCCTAGACACACCTAAAGTTGTTAAAATACAAGCAATTTGTGTAATATATAAGCCGAGCACTTCATTATAACAAAAATCCTCAAAACAAGTAAATCAGCAAGACCCTGTTGAAATCATACCAATCACATTATGGTCTCTCAAACTAGCAACACATGAACTCATCGGGGAGACATGTTCATATCATACCGATGTGAAGTTCCATCATAGAAAATAAACCTGCACTTCTATCGAGGAAGGACATACCGACAAAAGAACAGACTAGTTATTTGTGTAAAAACCTACTTTGGAGTAAGTGCAAAAATGTCATATCGATTTCATGTGTCATACCGATATATGTCCACAGAAGATGATTATCGACATGACTTTGGCCAATAAGAACAACATCAAGAAGATTTATGAGGTTGGCATGAAACTTAAGTAATCTGCTCGATCTTGAGAGTCATACTGATAGATAATATGGGTAAATATATCAGCATGACTCAACCCCATATGAACAATGAGGAAAGTTTATGAAGCATCAAAGAGACACACCATTGTTGGGAAATGGTGTTGTACACCTTGCATAATAATGTTTCATTGTTGTATTAATTTATTATTGTGTGAGGTGGAGACGGGATTATATTGTAATATCATGTTGTATTGTTGCACCCAGGAGCACCTAGATGGACGTGCAACACGTAGAGATTCCCTTGGAATATTCTTGTAACCACTTGATGAGTTGTATTGACACATTGGTATTATTATATTGTATTTATTTAATATTGGGGAATGTAATTGTGATGAAGTACCCAATATTAAATGTGAGTCAAGGGTACGTAAGAAAACTATTATATTTTATTGTCACATGGTTTTGAGCACATGGTTTTGATGTAATACCACTCGATGGCTTTGTGGGAACTTGTGTTTATAAAAGAAACCACAAGGGTAGTTGTTTGGGTTGGTCAGTTAGCCAGGTTAGAATTTATGAAGGAAGCATGGCATGGGATGTGTGGATTCATGCTTGGTCACATGGAGTGCTTGTTGATGGCTTGTTATCAATGGTTTTTTGAAGGCTTTCCATAGTTGTATTGTAATGGATGCATTGCTCATAATACATGGTGGATGATTCTTTTGGAGGCTGGTTTTTTTGCCTCATGAGATTTTTCCCAGGATATATCTTGTGTCACATTTTCATGGGTATGTTGTCTATTCTTTGCTTGTAGATTCTATGTGTTGATTTGATTAAGATCTCAATTGGGTTATGTTGAAATTATCATAAAGTTGGTTGCAAGTTTCCTTTCAACCGTCGGGGTAAAAACATAGAAGCTATACTGATTATATAAGTAATCCCAACAGGAAACATTAAGTGAAAAGACAACAGAAAGAGCCTGACCGATGGATTCTGCATCGGTATGAGTTACAAAGCCGGAGAGACATGTTAGAGGTCAACCTGATAATAAAAGAGATGCTAATGAAACTGTATGAAAATATATCAGCCCAAGTCACTTTGATGTGAATCATATGGAAAAATCTAATAATAAAAAAGACTAGATGTTGTCGGGAGGAAATGACAAAAGGCAAGTTGACTAGATGAGTTACCTCAACAATTGAAAACATGAAATATATCGGTATGAGATCCACTTGTTCCCTCGGAAAGGCAAAATAAGAGATTTGCTCTTGTGAGGCCCTACCCTGACCCATCCTAGCATTTTAGTGATTTTCATGTTGGAACTATTATGGATGCTTCAATTCTATGTATTATGGATATAGAGCTTTATATGATCCCAGGATTGGATAACATTGATATATTGATGCTTCATTTCTATGCGTTATGAATATAGAATTTTATATGATTCTAAGACAGGATAACATTGAGAGGGTTTATGTCATTTATTGGATTTGTAGGACTTTATTATGATGTTAGACATATGATGCATATCTTATGAATGGATGAAATTTTTGAGGATTATGATAATTGCTGATGTGGATTGCTTTGATATATGGTAAATTGATTTGTATGATGTCAATTATATGCAGAGTGATTGATTTGTATTCGTATTTATGTGTTTAATATTATATGAGGCTATTTGGGAATCACTAATGTGTAATTGAGATGTACAGGAAAACTATCCATGTGACCATGGAAACAATATAGAGAATCAAGCCTAGGCCTATGTGCAATTGTGAAGCTAGGGGTTGTCTACTTGGAGAGACAACCCCTCATTTGTAAATGTATTTAATTTGTAAATGTTATGCTTGGTTGAGTATTTATTTTGGGATTTGTTTAAATTATAAATTTTGAAAGAGACAATTGCCATGTGTGTTTTGGTGATGTGTAATTCTTTTGTAGTGTCACTTGACACATGTGTTATATGTTGAGTTGGCATTGTCATGTCTCTTTTCAAGGAATTTATTTTTTTCAATGTTTATATTTTCAATTATCCTTGAAGGTCCCAAGTAAACTTAGGATAGTGAACCATCAGGAGGGTCAACTCAGAGTTGACCCGTAGGTAAACTTTGGGTGGGCATTCAAAGGGTTAAACCAACTCCTAGAGTCAGTTTAGGAGCATTTTTAGTGGGCCACATGGTGTACCTATGGATGAAGGCCAAATTTGGCCATGTGTCCACTCCCTAGGACTTGTTTAACCTCCCCCAAAAGTGAGCTTCCCAAGTTGGCCGAATTTCATCTTTAGGAGAGCCTTCCTTAGTTAGATAACCTTCTTGGTATGTGTCATTCATTTTCCCCATTCCATTTCCTTTTTTGAGGTGCCTTGGTTAGGGAGTGTATAAGAATTTGGGAAGACCAACCAATGTTAGCTCTCACTCTATCCAAGAGGTTGGAAAAAGTGAAAGAAGCCTTCTTAGGCAACGGATTAGACTTAGGAAGTTAATCACCCACTCTCCATCTTTGGAGACTAGTTCTTGAAATTTTGGAAGCAAGTTTAGGATAAAATTTTTGGCTAAGTGTTGAAGGAAAGAAGTGTGGATTTGGGCTGCTCTTCTCTAAACTATCCCTTGTAAACCCTTGGTAGATTCAAGGTTGGTTCAATCTTTTTCCTTGTATGTTACAATTTTTCTTTGAAAGATTGCTTGAATGTAGTTTGTTTTCTTCCTTTGTGTTTAATTTGTGAAGAAATATATGTGAGCTTTCACTTGTTTTGGTTATGCATTTTATTTGTGTTTTGGGAGTATCCAAGGCCATCTCACCCTTGGGAGGGTAGAGTGGCCTTTGGGGTGGAAGGTTGTTTGACAACCTTAGAGTGAGAGGCTCTCTTTGGAAGAGAGTGATCTCAAGGGTTTGTTTATGTGACCCTTGCTGCATAGTTTTGTTTATACATTTGGGGGTTATAAGGGGAGATATTATGGTTCGTATGCCTTGGGGGTCATAAGGATGTTGGGTCAAGTTGGACTTGTGATGTGTTCTCGATTCCCATGGGATGGCTTGTGATCTACTATTTTGTAGTTTCTCCTCAAGGTACTTAGTCCACTTCCACCCATGTAAAAATCATATTATGTGATGATGTTTAGCCTAGGGATGGGAATGTGTTTGTTGTGAGTTTTCCGTGCTTGTTTGTGTATTGCTTGAGTGTAACCCATCTAGGTCTTGGTTCTCCAAGCTCGAGGGTGGCTTCTAGTAAGCCTAGGTTGGGAGGTGAGCCTCCGTGGTCACAACCCAAAAGCCTTTTATTGCAGGTTGCTTTGGAAAAGACTTGGAAGGGAAAGCTTGGATATGGTCTTGCTGATTTTATTTTTAGTTGCAGAAAAAGAATGTAATAATGTATTTTAGTTGTAAAGAAAAGAAGGAAAAAGAGAGAGTTTTCTATTGTATTTATATTCTAAAAGAATAAGAAACTGTATTATTAACTAAGTTTTAAGTTGTATTTTATTTGATGTATGCGTCATTTAAATAAAAAGAGTGCATTTGATTAATTATGTTTTGTATAAGTTGCAAAAAAAAAAGGATATGTATTATGGTGTTCAAATATTATTGCAGAATGAAATGAGGTGTTTTATTTTGTTTTAAAATAATAATGTTTTTTATCTTGTTGTTGTTACTCATGGAGTTTTAGAAAATATTAGTTGCAGCTATCTATAAGATTATTTCTGCTAGTTTTTACATATTCTGTAAATGCATGTAAGTAGAAGGCCATTAAACTAGAAAGGTTAATTTGCAGATGTAAAAAAATTAGTCATTTTTGCTTAAGTTATAAATTTGGAAAATGCATGCTAGTAGGAAACAAAAAGAAAAATTTTAATTTTAATTTTGTCACAATTATTCATTTTGTAAAAACAGTAAAGTAATTCATTCTGTAGATAAATAAACTATCATATCTTTACATTCTATATAATCTGAAAATAGATATAGATTATGCCCTAAGTGAAAATAAAATAAAAGATCTACTCATATTTCTGCTACTGGAAAATAGTTTGCTAAAACTATTGTAATCCAGATTTTACCTTAGAAAATTATATATATAAATATATATATTTAATTACATGCTGCATTTAAATCATAACATATGCTTTAAAATGTATATATAGATTTAGACATAGAAGAGGAATCTAAAAATTCAAATAGATTTAAAAAAATAAACTTAGTTAGTTTTAAATGCCTTGTATTAAAAAAAAAGAAATATCTAATGTATGCATATATTTATTTAAATGAATCATGCTTGAGAAAAGAAATATTTAACTATTGGTTAAATGCTATTTATTTATTCTAGAGTCATTAATTTATCCCCTATATATATATATATGGAATAAAGCATATATATACATCTAAATATATATATAATATTTATTTTTAAAAAAATAAAGGAAAACCCTAACCCCCCCCCACCAAGCCCCATGGAGCCGAGCTCTACATGGGCGGCTCGGGGCCCTCTATGGGCCGCGACTTGCAGGGGAGGCCTTGGCCTCCACTGTAGGTCATGTCTCGCAGGGATGCTATGACATCACTGCGGGCCGCGACCCGCAGTGGCACCCACGTCGCCGCTGCGGGTGGTGCAACCCCCCGCCACTGCCCACTATGCTAAACCCCCCCCGACCATTAATAAATCCACCCGCCTTTTTCACAGTTTGCCACCGCCATTAAACCTATGGCCACTGTATTAACTCACCATCATTTCCGACCTGCATAACACACAAAACCTTAACCCGAAATTCGGGTTAGGGTAGAAACAAGAAGTACAAAGGATAAGTGTGGATAGTTAGGTTTTATAAGTTTTCTTATTAGGTTTCTCGGGTATATTTTTATATTCAAGTTTAAAAAAATATAGATATCTAGGGGGGAACCCTTTTCGAATTTGGAAGGGGCAACCCCACACGTGTTTTAGTTATGCGGTTAATGATTTAATTTTAAAAAGGGGTTTTTAGGTTTAAGGTAACCTTTATTATTTAAATCATTCATTTCTTTGATTCCATTTACATATATATGCAAATAAATATTTATATATTTATATTTAAATGTTTAGATTAAATTATATTAGGAAGTTTTATTAATAAGGTTTAATAAAAGACTTGTGTAAATATTTAGGCCATAGGGGATTATTTATTTGGCCAACTTTAAATATTTGTATTGTTATTATTGACTTAGTTAACCCTATAGTCGAATTTAATCGCCTTAATTGCATTCGCTCAATCGATTATGAAATTTAATAATCTAAGTGTTAACATTGAATTTAATTAATTCATAGAGCATTTAAATGATTAATTGAGATTTTAGTATCTCATGTCAATTTAGTTAAAGATCATTTTTTTTAATTAATTTATTAATTAATGAAGTAGTAATGACACCTTTGGAGAACTATTTTCCACATTATTTATTTTTAGCATGCATGGTGGTGTTAATTAAATTAACAATAGAAAACCCACTCTTTTATTTCTAGAGTTAAACTATAGTTAAGATAAGACTTTATTTTTTTGCATCTTTAATTTAGCATAATTAGTTTTATTAGGTTGTTTTGAAAAAAAAAATTGTTCTGTTTTTGCCCAAAAGTTTGGGCATGACATTTTGGTATCAGAGCGAGGTTTCCAACACTAGGAACCTTTCTCCATTACGTTTCACTTTAATTATTTAATTAATTAAATTTTTCTCCAAAAATTATTTATTTATTTTTTATTTTATTTTATTTTCTCATAAGGATGCCTCCGACTATGCGACAAGCTCACAAGCGCAGTAGGGGTCCTAGGCATGCATGTATGGCACGTGAAGATGTTGATAGGGAGGAACCAGTTCCAGAAAGGAACCCAGAGGCTCCTCCCGAATCATCGGTTGACCCAAACCGAGACATCTTATTAGCACTTTAGAACCTAATTGGAATAGTACAAGATAGGCTTCCAGCAGTTGGCCATCAGGCAAAAAACAAAAATTCAGGGAGCCATAGATCAACAGTTAGGGAATGGAGTAGGATTCCACCTCCTAATCCCTTAGAGGGCCAGGCTGAGCATGAACCTGAGTCCGTTCATCTACTCAGACCACCTCCAGTAGCAGCACCTGTATATTTTGAGAGAGAACGTCATGATCTAGGGGATCTGATCAGAGAGGTTTTGCCTCCAGCCACCATCTTTTGGGGGATCTACCGACGGGGTAGAAGTTGAGGCTTGGCTTTTGAGCCTAGATCGGTGCTTTGCATTGCATTCCTACAAAAGCAATCTGAAGGCATGAGTAGCAGTTCACCTTTTGAGAGGAACGACCTCCACATGGTGGAGACAGGAGGAATACAAGTGTGGCCTAGTTGCAGACACCCTCACATGGGAGATCTTTACAGAGAGGTTCAAGGAGAGATACCTATCAGAGCACTTCAGGCAACATAGGATAGATGAGTTCCACGATCTCTAGTAGAAGGGTCTCTCAGTGACCCAGTATGAGAGTAAGTTCTTCGAGCTCCTACCACATGTGGATTACCTGAAGGACAAGAAGCTTCTTGTCAACCATTTTATCAAGGGACTAAATGCTAGGATAGTAGGACTGGTGAGGATGGCCACTCCAAGAAGCCTTCGGGTTGCTATAGAGAAGGCCTTGATAGCAGAGGAAATTCATGTCAAGCATCAAGACATGAGGGATCAGTTTCAGAACCGAAACCTTGCACCGCAGTCTTTTGGATTTTAGAAACCCCATTGGAAAGGCAACCACGAGAATACATTGGGGTCCTTTAAACTCCCTCCTCCATAGTAGTCACAACAGAATCAGAGGCAGAGGCCCCCTCAGGGATAGCAGGGCTTTAAGCCCAAGCAGTGGCATTCACAGGGTCCTAAGCGCGACCAGAGAGCACAAGGTACTTACACACCTCTGACACAGACTCAATAGTTCTCTAGGGGTGGGTACAGTGGTTTGAGCAGGATAGGTGGACAGTCTTTCTCTAGGCCTCAGGGCATACAGTTTCAAGCATGCGGTGCTTGTTTTACACGTGGAGCCATGGGGCACATGGTGAGAGAGTGTCTACAGGGTCAGATGGCAAGTAGTTAGAGGATGGCAGCATCAGAGCCTACAGTTGGGGATATGGGCAAGTCCCATAGGGTCTTCGCAGTGGTTGACAACCGCTAGGCAGAGCTCCAGGCCACAATTATTGAGGCAGCAGGTATGATCAAGGGTAGCAGTGTATCTATATTGTTTGATTCCAGAGCTACTGACTCCTTTATATCTCCATTGGTAGTGGAGCATTGCGGGCTAGTGGCATCTAGGCAAGGTGTTAGTTGGGAAGTGGAGTTGGCTTCAGGCTAGAGTGTCAGTTGAGTTAGTGGTTAGGGGCTATCAGCTTCAGATTGGTAGTAAGACCACCTTAGTTGACCTTCAAGTCACACCTCTAGGATCTTATGGCATTGTTCTTGGCATGGATTGGCTATACACCGACAAAGCCAAGATGGATTGTCACCAAAAGAGGATTGAGTGTGTGGACAATCAGGGTACCTCCATAGTTATTTCAGGGATTCAGAGGCCTGTTTCTCTTCATATGATTTATGCTATGCAACTTAAGTGGAGCATGAAAAAAGGGATGCAGTTGTTTGCTATCACCATAAGTGATAGAGAGGAAGAAAATGAGGAGTCTTCCCTAGATGATCATCCCATCTTTGAGGAGTTTGCAGATGTGTTTTCAGTTGAGCTCTAGTATGCCACCTAGTAGAGAGATTGACTTCCACATAGATCTTGTACTAGGAGCCAAGCCAGTTTCAAGAGCACCTTATAGGATGATCACACATGAGCTTAATGAGCTCAAGATGTAGCTAGAGGAACTCTTAGAGAAGGGTCACATTCATCCTAGCATCTCCCCTTGGGGTGCACCAGTCATCTTCATGAAGAAGAAGGATGGTTCCCTTCGGTTATGCATGGATTAGAGGCAACTAAACAAAGTAACCATCAAGAACCATTATCCCTTGCCCAGGATCGATGATTTGATTGATCAACTTCAGGGTGCTAAAGTGTTTTCCAAGATAGATTTGAAGTCAGGGTACCATTAGTTGAGGATAGTGGATAGTGATATCCACAAGACCGTGTTTCGTACCAGATACAGCCACTATGAGTTCACCGTGGTCCCTTTCATTCTTACGAATGCTCCAGCTGTATTCATGAGTCTCATGAATGGGGTATTCTGCACTTTCCTTGACCGGTTTGTGATTGTGTTTCTCAATGACATATTGATATATTCTCAGAATGAGGAGGAGCACAAGGAGCACTTGAGGCAGGTATTGTAGTGCTTGAGGGACAATTAGCTATATGGTAGTCTATCGAAGTGTGCATTCTTTAGGTCAGAAGTCAGATATTTAGGTCATGTTATATCCAATGATGGGATCTCAGTTGACCCATCAAAGATCCAAGCTATTATGGATTGGCCAGCACCGACTAGTGTGACAGAGGTTAGGAGTTTCATGGGTCTAGCAGGGTATTACAGATGCTTTGTTGAGGGATTTTCCAGAGTTGCACATCCCATTACATCCCTTCAGCGAAAGGGAAAGAAATTCGAGTGGACAGAAAGGTGTGAGAGGGCCTTTCAGGATCTAAAAAAGGGCACTCACTAGTGCACCCATTCTTATTGTACCAGACCCCACGGCTAACTTCATGGTATGCACATATGCTTCTTTGGATGGATTAGGAGCAGTCCTTATGCAGGAGGGTCAAGTTATAGCTTATGAGTTTAGGAAACTTAAGACTCACAAGCTTAACTACCCTACACATGACCTTGAGCTTGCAAAAGTAGTGCATGCACTTGTGAGGTGGAGATACTTCCTTTTGGGTCATCATTTTGAGCTTCATTCAGATCATCAGAGCTTGCAGTACATCTTCACCTAGCCTATTCTTAATGCTAATCAGAGGAGATGGATGGAGTTTCTATGCGAGTATAATTTTGATGTCCACTACATCAAGGGGAAAGAGAACGTAGTTGTAGATGCCTTGAGTATTAGACATCGTGAGGTATACTCCATATCTATGGGAACAGATTTGAGAGAGCGTATATTGCAACGGTTGCCAAAGGATGGATGGTATTTAGAGGTTTGTGAGGTGATTTGATCATAGGAGACACTGGAAGGGAAGTATGTTGATTATTCCTTAGAGTTCGATGGACTATTACACCATAGAGGGCACATCTATGTACCTTCTCTCAGGGGATTGCGAGAATTCATTGTGATGGAGGCTCATAGGGATCCTTATGAAGCACATCCCAGAGTTAAGAAGATGCATGCAGACTTGAGACAGTTATATCATTGGCCAGGTATGCGGCGGCTTATTGCTAAGTTAGTAGCCCGATGCCTTGAGTGTTAGAGAGTCAAGGTGGAGAACTGCCATCCAGGTGGGTTGATCCAATCTCATACTATACGAGAATGGAAGTGGGATACTATATCCATGGATTTCATCATTGGTCTTTCCATGTCATCTTGTTGCCATGATGCCATCTTGGTGACAGTTGACCAAAGTGGCCTACTTCTCACCAGTTCGGACTACCTTCACAACACCAGCAGTGGCACAAGTGTTCTTGCGGGACATTGTTAGACTTCATGACGTCCCATGCAAGATTATTTCTGACAAGGATTCCCTCTTCACTTCTTCCTTTTGAAAGGCATTACAGGCAGCAATGGGCACCAAGCTCAATTTCAGCACAACCTATCATCCAGAAATGAATGGACAAACAAAGAGGGTTAACCAGGTGTTAGAGGATATGCTCTACATGTATGTCATGGATCATCAGACGAGATGGGAGGAGTACCTTCCTTTAGTAGACTTTTCCTATAATAATGGGCATCACACTTCTTTGGGGATGCCACCTTTTCAGGCCTTGTACAGTAGACCTTGCAGGACACCTTTGAGTTGGGAGCGTATTGAGGATAGAGTGGCCATAGGTCCTGAGATGGTTCATGATATGGAGCAACAGGTGATTTTGATTAGACAACACCTTAGAGAGGCACAGGATAGGCAAAAGAAGTATGCAGATGCAAAGAGGATAGACCAGAGCTTCATGGTTGGGGACAGAGTTTTCTTGAGAGTGAGACCACATAAGAATCAAATCCATTATGGAAAGGGTTCTAAGCTCGCACCTCACTTTGTCGAACCATTTGAGATCCTTGAGAGGATAGGACTAGTTTCTTATCACCTAGCTTTGCCACCTAGCCTGTCACGCATCCACGATGTGTTTCATGTATCAGTTTTGAGGAAGTATTTCTATGACGAGTCTCATATTTTAGACTGGGATGATTTGCAGGTGGAGTCGGATGGGCAGCTAGCTTTGGAGCCCATTCACATTTTGGCTCACCGGACATTGGCTCTTTGAGGTCGAGAGCTGGACCAGGTTAGGGTCCAGTGCGATTGCTATGATGAGGTTACAGCTTCATGGGAGGATGTGGTACGTATGAGATCACAATACCCCCATCTTTTTTATGATCTCCAGGAGGAAGTTAATGCCTAGAGGGGGAGGGTGTGAGGCCCTACCCTGACCCATCCTAGCATTTCATTGATTTTCATGTTGGAACTATTATGGATGCTCCATTTCTATGCATTATGGATATAGAACTTTATATGATCCCAATATTGGATAACATTGATATATTGATGCTTCATTTCTATGCGTTATGAATATAGAATTTTATATGATTCTAGGATAGGATAACATTGAGAGGGTGTATGTCATTTATTAGATTTGCATGACTTTATTATGATGTTAGAAATATGATGTATATTTTATGAATCGATGAAATTTATGAGGATTATGATAATTGCTAATGTGGATTGCTTTGATATATGGTAAATTGATTTGTATGATGTCAATTGTATGCAGAGTGATTGATTTGTATTCTTATTTATGTGTTTAATATTATATGAGGCTATTTGGGAATCACTAATGTATAATTAAGATGCGTAGGAAAATTATCCATGTGACCATGGAAACAATATGGAGAATCAAGCCTAGACCTATATGCGATTGTGAAGCCAGAGGTTGTCTATTTGGAGAGACAACCCCTCATTTGTAAATGTATTTAATTTGTAAATGTTATGCTTGGTTGAGTATTTATTTTGGGATTTTTTTAAATTATAAATTTTGAAAGAGACAATTGCCATGTGTTTTTTGGTGATGTGTAATTCTTTTGTAGTGTCACTTCACACATGTGTTGTATGTTTAGTTGGCATTGTCATGTCTCTTTTTGAGGAATTTATTTTTTTCAATGTTTATATTTTCAATTATCCTTGAAGGTCCTGAGTAAACCTAGGATAGTGAGCCATTAGGAGGGTCAACTTAGAGTTGACCCATACATAAACTTTGGGTGGACTTTCAAAGGGTTAAACCAACTCCTAGAGTCAGTTTAGGAGCATTTTTAGTGGGCCATATGGTGTACCTATGGATGAAGGCCAAATTTGGCCATGTGTCCACTCCCTAGGACTTGTTTAACCTCCCCAAAAATTGAGTTTCCCAAGTGTGCCGAATTTCATCTTTAGGAGAGCCTTCCTTGGTTATATAACCTTCTTGGTATGTGTCATTCCTTTTCCCCATTCCATTTCCTTTTTTGAGGTGCCTTGGCTAGGGAGTGTGTAAGGCTTTGGGAAGGCCAACCAATGTGAGCTCTCACTCTATCCAAGAGGTTGGAAAGAGAGAAAGAAGCCTTCTTAGGCAACAGATTGAGACTTAGGAAGTTAATCACCCACTCTCCATCTTTGGAGACTAGTTCTTGAAATTTTGGAAGCAAGTTTAGGATAGAATTTTTGGCTAAGTGTTGAAGGAAAGAAGTGTGGATTTGGGCTGTTCTTCTCTAAACTATCCCTTGTAAACCCTTGGCAGATTCAAGGTTAGTTCAATCTTTTTCCTTGTATGTTACAATTTTTCTTTGAAAGATTGCTTGAATGTAGTTTGTTTTCTTCCTTTGTGTTTAATTTGTGAAGAAATATATGTGAGCTTTCACTTGTTTTGGTTATGCATTTTATTTGTGTTTTGGGAGTATCCAAGGCCATCTCACCCTTGGGAGGGTAGAGTGGCCTTTGGGGTGGAAGGTTTTTTGACAACCTTAGAGTGAGAGGCTCTCTTTGGAAGAGAGTGATCTCAAGGGTTTGTTTATGTGACCCTTGCTGCATAGTTTTGTTTATGCATTTGAGGGTCATAAGGGGAGATATTATGGCTTGTATGCCTTGGGGGTCATAAGGATGTTGGGTCAAGTTGGACTTGTGATGTGTTCTTGGTTGCCATGAGATGCCTTGTGATATACTATTTTGTAGTTTCTCCTCAAGGTACTTAGTCCACTTCCACCCATGTAAACATCACATTATGTGATGATGTTTAGCCTTGGGATGGGAATGTGTTTGTTGCGAGTTTTCCATGCTTGTTTGTGTATTGCTTGAGTGTAACCCATATAGGTCTTAGTTCTCCAAGCTCAGGAGTGGCTTCTAGTAAGCCTAGGTTGGGAGGTGAGGCTCCATGGTCACAACCCAAAAGCCTTTTATTGCAGGTTGCTTTTGAAAAGACTTTGATGGGAAAGCTTGGATATGGTCTTGCTGATTTTATTTTTAGTTGCAGAAAAAGAATGTAATAATGTATTTTAGTTGTAAAGAAAGGAAGGAAAAAGAGAGAGTTTTCTATTGTATTTATATTGTAAAAGAATAAGAAACTGTATTATTGATTAATTTTTAAGTTTTTTGGTAAACAGATTTGTTGCTTTAAGAAACTTTCTTGAAAAACTTTGTTTTGCCCTGTAATTCGCAACAAAGCATTCACAACAATTGAAGAATCACAAAAACAAAAAAATGGTAATTCTTCTCTGCGTTTGAGAGGGGCAGCTCCCTCGTATAATGGGGGTATTTGGATTTTTCAAAAATTTAAAGAACGAACAATAAAGAAAGATTGAACGCTATACAATGTATGAATCTAGTTTAAAATAAATTCCATATAATCAAGTTTGAGATACCACAACTTGAAATAATCTCCTTTGCATTCAATGTTAAAGGGAAAGCATTAGGTAATCATCAATTAAACATAATAACATTGATAATAACCCATGAGAATAAGTTGAACACACATCCAAATTGATCTCTATTGCTTAATTTCTCGAATAATACTATTCAAGTCTCTCATACAAAGCCTGTGAAAAAGTGGAATACCCTACATTGAATAATAATGAGGTATATATAGGTGAATTCGTAACCACCTGAGGTAACTACCCTAACCACCTTTATAACTACTTTATAACTTCCTCAACTACTTGAAATAACTTCCTCAACTTTGGAAGAAATAACTACTTAGAAAAACTACCCAAAATGAGAACTTAGGATAACTACCTCATCCAATGCTTACAAATAAGTTAGGATTGACCTAACTTTCACAAAAGAAAAGCCCAAATTCTAACTTTAATTACAATAAGTGACTTAGGTCACTTTTACAAGGATCAACTTGAAACATTAAAACATTAAAGTTAGGACTAATGTAAGGCACTTATCCATCTTCATCTTCTTTATTGATCTTTGTGACCATCTCATCGTCTATTCATCTTTATTGACATCAAGAAGTAGTTTTCACCAACACATCTTCTTCAAATACATATGTGCTTCAACTATCCCGTTAAGCATATTTGGCTTCCATGAATACACATTCTTCCAGAAACCAAGGAGTCTTGCATCAATGTGACTAACTTATTTCAAAATACTGCATATTTTGTTCACATTTCCCCATAACCATGTTGACATGACATTAAGTGAGAAGAGTTGAATGTCTTCACTAAATGATAAATTTATATACATCTATACATTCTTTGTCGTGGTGATATCTTTCTGATCACAAAATTCTTGTAACAAGACTCTCAAGTGATATGCTCCTTAAGTGTACCATAAAGCACATTGAAATGTCATTCATTTGAGCTAATAATGTATCAAATATTGAATCACAAGATCACCAATCTTATCAATAGGATCAACAATACCGCAAGGACAAACAATCATGATTGTATTCTTGTTCACATAGCATCTAGAGTAGCATATCCATAATTACTATTGAGAGCATTATTGAGCCATTTTGTTCCTTAAAAAGAAAATATGTTCATTGGAATCATCTCCCACAATGGTGCCCCTATTATCTTTATTTTTAAATATGATGCTCTGTGTTTTGGTGTGATATTTCTTCGACGCATTCTATCAATACTTCCTGCACTTCTCTTCATCTCCACATCAGCAAGGTTCTGGAAATTGACTTTGGGATTTTTTGACATATCTGCTCATAACCTTTTAAATTCATTCTAACATGTCTTTTGTGTGTAACCTGCTATTATTTCATTTTTCTCCATGAGATGACATCTTTTGGAGGCATTTGTCAAATGGATATTTTGCTATGCAAATTCTTTCATGGCTTGCAGTCATGTCGATTGGAGCATTTTAAATTATAATATCAAATGAATTTCTATTATCCGGCGTGCTTCAGTGGGTGTCCATACCATGCAGTCTTGCCTTTAAGCCATTTTGAGAATAGAAAATATATAGGCATACATATCAGTAGAGAAGACAACTCTAAGGCTCCTCATACCGAGTAAAAGGATCAACTATTGGAAAATACCAATAGTTCACTGTTAGCACAATTTTATTCCATGAGTATGAAATAATGTTTCTCTCAAGAATCCTTTTGAATAATTCATGATGCCATGTCTATGTTTGTCTTTCTACCCAGATGTCGACCAATGCCTCTCCTTTACTTTGTATGCTTGCATGACAATGTTGATTGCTAGGAGATGGTTAAAACTAACATCTTTCATAGGTGATTTAAGGAGTATCGATAATGTTTAACTCTTTGTTCTCCCTCTTCATCGACGTTATGGGATGTGTGAGAATCTTAACTTTGGCAACCTAGGAAGAGTTACCAACTTGTTGACGATGACCAATATGCTGCCTTGAAACCTTTTCTTTGCCTTGTGTATACTTACATTCTTTCATTGAACATTTTCAATTAGTCCATTTTATATAGAATCTACAATAATTTCTTTTCTTTTCTTGAGATGATGTCCCTCTTCCTCGAGGCATTTTTTAAAAAATAGCTCATATGCTTGGCAATGCTTCCACCTTTCGCATACATGTCTACACAGGCACTTGCAACTATAACTCGAACATCTGATAAACCCCTTTACCGGTAATGCTCCGCTTCATGCTTCACATTCAAGAAAACACGTCCTCATAATCGATGTTGGTACATGATATTGAGTGTCTTCAAGGTGGTCATCATAGACACAAAGGTCAATTACAACCACATATCAATCAACTGTATATATGCAATCCTTTGGATCAAAATCTGTATAGCCTCCATTTCAATTTTAGAGATGTGAAGTGCATTTGCTTGTAGATTTCTAAAGCTTTGTAAACATATCCATTTGTGTTTGGTATGCAATCATTACATTCATTGGAATGACATCATTTTGAAGAATAATGTCAAACAGTTCGTATATGCTTTCCCCTTCCCTTCCACCGACCACACATGGTGAAGTCAAATTTGGCTTTCTGTGCAATTACTCAAAGGTTTTTCAAACTTTTTCAATATACCCATTGTGTACATATACTGCAATCACGCATTTGGTGAGACCACATTTCTTCGAGGCATTGTTTAAAACAATTCATGTGATGTCTATGATTCCTCATTTTTCACTCGTATCTACCACCTTTTGCACCTATGATGCAATCATGGCATTCCATGAGATGAATCCGCTTTGAGGCATTTTGTCAAAGAGTTCAAGTGCATTTTCTTGAAAATGAATAAGTCCTTCACAATGAATCCATTTTATGCAAATCTTGCAATCATTATGTTCCTTGAGATGACATTTGCTTCGAGCCATTATGATAAAATATATGTACCCACTATGCTCTGATATGTGTTCATAACCTTCCAAAGGCTCCCATTTTATCATTGGCATGGAGGATGCTGGCATGGATCATGATAGAAAATTCTACCAAATTCTGAGCATTGTTGTTATAGACAGAAAGGATGGTGGTCATGCAGCTCGAGTTCATAACTACCTAGTTGCTCGTGCTTGAAATCTTTCTAAAGCCTTTTCAACAAAAACCATTTTATTGTATATCATGTTGGCCAAACCATTTCCAACAATATTATCACACAAAATTCTCTGTACCGTTATGCTTTGATGAAGTAGTTATTTGCGAGTAGTTATAATAACTACCTCCCTCTTGGTCTTCGAGATCAAATGAGCAACTCCCGTTGTCGGCAATTTGTGAAAGTTGGCCAATCTTTTGATAATTTCACTTATCCTTCATGTCTTCACTTCATCGATGACTTTTGAGAGTGCTAAATTTTTCTTTTGATAAGCTTTCTCCAAATCTTTTTGGTGACTTTCCTTGTACAGTCCACAACTTGTCACTAATGCTATTAGATGGGACATATCGGTGGTTTTGGAAATTTGAGCAAGTCATCGATAAATGAGTGCATTGGGATCTTTCAAAATTGAAACAATTCATTGACAAGTGAAGAGCTAAGTGAGAGAATCGGTCTTAAATACTTCAGAAACTTTGTGAAATGAGCAATAAATATCATTTTGATATGCCATTTGATAAAAGCTTCATCTTCGGTGATTTATTAAAATGTAACAACTCATCGAAAATGCCTCATGATTGAATACCTTGGCATCTTTGAAAACTTGGCCACATTATGAAAAATCTCACCATGAAGGAACATTGACACAAAATTTTAAATTTTGACAAGTTTGAAATTAGGGCTAACAAAGTTGTATTTTATTTGATATATGGATCATTTAAACAAAAAGAGTGCATTTGATTAATTATGTTTTGTATAAGTTCCAAAAAAAAAGGAGATGTATTATGTTGTTCAAATATTATTGCAGAATGGAATGAGGTGTTTTATTCTGTTTTAAAATAATAAGGCTTTTTATCTTGTTGTTGTTACTCATGGAGTTTTAGAAAATATTAGTTGCAGTTGTCTATAAGATTATTTCTGCTACTTTTTACATATTCTGTAAATGCATGTAAGTAGAAGGCCATTAAACTAGAAAGGTTAATTTGCAGATGTAAAATAATTAATCATTTTTACTGAAGTTATAAATCTGGAAAATGCATGCTAGTAGGAAACAAAAAGAAAATTTTTAATTTTAATTCTGTCACTGTTATTCATTCTGTAAAAAAGAGTAAAGTAACTCATTCTGTAGATAAATAAATTGTCATATCTTTACATTCTATAAAATCTGAAAATAGATATAGATTATGCCCTAAGTAAAAATAAAATAAAAGATTTACTCCTATTTCTGCTATTGAAAAACAGTTTGCTAAAACTATTGTAATCCAGATTTTACCTTAGAAAGTTATATATATATATTTACATGTTGCATTTAAATCATAACATATGCTTTAAAAAATATATATAGATTTAGACATAGAAGAGGAATCTAGAAATTCAAATAGATTTAAAAAAAAAAAAAAAAGAACTAGTTAGTTTTAAATGTCTTGTATTAAAAAAAAGAAATATCTAATGTATGCATATATTTATTTAAACGAATCATGCTTGAGAAAAGAAATTTTTAACTATTTGTTAAATGTTGGTTATTTATTCCACAATCATTAATTTATCCCCTGTATATATATATATATATATATACATATACATATATATATACATATATATACATATACAGATATATATACATATATATACATATACATATATATATATACATATATATATATACATATATATATATACATATATATATATATGTATATGTATATATATATGTATATATATATATGTATATGTATATATATATGTATATATATATATGTATATGTATATATATGTATATATATATGTATATATATATGTATATGTATATATCTATATATATGTATGTATATACATATATATATATAATACTTTCTTTTTTTTTAAATCACAAAAAAAATAAAGCAAAACCCTACCCCCCCCACTCCGCAGAGCCGAGCTCTACGTGGGCGGCTCGGGGCCCTTTGTGGATCGAGGCCCACAGGGGCTCCCGCGGCGTCGCTGCGGGCCACAACCTGCAGGGGCGGCCACTACGGGCCACATCCTGCAAGGACATCGCGGTGTCACTACAGGCCGCAACCCGCAGTGGCCCGCACGCCATCGCTGTGGGCGGTGCAACCCCCCACCACCGCCCATTGCGCTAAACCCCCTCCCCCCGGCCATTAATAAATCCACCTGCCTTTTTCACAGTCTTCCACCACCATTAAACCTGCGGCCACTGTATTAACTCGCCGCCATTTCCAACCTGCATAACACACAAAACCCTAACCCGAAATTCGGGTTAGGGTAGAAACAAGAAGTAAAAAGGATAAGTGTGGATAGTTAGGTTTTATAAGTTTTTTTATTAGGTTGTTCGGGCATATTTTTATATTTAAGTTTAAAATATATATATATATATATCTGGGGGGAAACCCTTTTCAATTTGGAAGGGGCAACCCCACATGTGTTTTAGTTATGTGGTTAATGATTTAATTTTAAAAAGGAGTTTTTAGGTTTAAGGTAACCTTTGTTATTTAAATCATTCATTTCTTTTATTCCATTTACATATATATGCAAAGAAATATTTATATATTTATATTTAAATGTTTAGATTAAATTATATTAGGAAGTTTTATTAATAAGATTTAATAAAAGACTTGTGTAAATATTTAGGCCATAGGGGATTATTTATTTGGCCAACTTTGTATTGTTATTATTGACTTAGTTAACCCTATAGTCGAATTTAGTCACCTTAATTTCATTCGCTCAATCGATTATGAAATTTAATAATCTGAGTGTTAACATTGAATTTAATTAATTCATAGAGCATTTAAATGATTAATTGAGATTTTAGTATCTCATGTCAATTTAGTTAAAGATCATTTTTTTAAATTAATTTATTAATTAATGAAGTAGTAATGACACCTTTGGAGAACCTTTTTTTGCATTATTTATTTTTAGCATGCATGGTGGTGTTAATTAAATTAACAATAGAAAACCCACTCTTTTATTTCTAAAGTTAAACTATAGTTAAGACAATACTTTATTTTTTTGCATCTTTAATTTAGCATAATTAGTTTTATTAGGTTGTTTTGAAAAAAAAAATGTTCCTCTTTTTGCCCAAAAGTTTGGGCACAATAGTTCTATCAGCTAGACCTGCCCAGATCAGGAAGAAATATTTAGGATCAACCCGACTTTGAGAGTCATGTTGATAGAAGGAAAATAACAAACAAATTTATGACTGAGGTAATGTACATTGGTAAGAAAATGACCATCGGCCAGAAACTTCTTTTGTAACCCTAACATCAATGATCCCACCGATGATGTTTGATCGTTGTGACTCTTAGCGATGACTGGAGGTAAAGGAGATCCAAGAGATAAGAGAGATCGAGTAAATTCTCCCTGATGAACGAAACATGACAAGATGAAAGGTTACCAAATGGATCAGTAAGAGTAGCAATTGTCAAACCAAATCAAACGAGGTGACTAATTGACACCCCCATAGGCAACATATCACTTAGGTCTTGGTGATGTGTAAACATTTAAAGTCACGCCGATAAAAGGAACTTGTCACATCAACTAGATCATTCAAAATTCAAAATTTATCGAGCATCAAGTGTTAAAGGCAACATTAATGCCTCATAGTCAAAGTTCTCTGAGAAGGATAATTGAAGATGCTTCAGACAGAGAAATTTGGTAAAGCATTGCTAGCAGTGGGAGCAAGGGATCGAATCAAAGCATCTAGGCAGTAACAAGTAAGTCGTTGAGGCCTTTTATTAACTCTATAAAATTTATTTTCAGATTGTGCTTTGTCATTCATAAAATGGATAGTCCTATAACATCAAAAGGGAAGAGAAGAAAGGGAGAAATAAGTGAAACTAAAGGAAAAAGGCAGCAAACACAAAAAGAGAAACCTCTGAAACAATCAGAGGCAATTGAATTAAAATAAAAAGTAGAAGATGTTAGGCCCAATATGGAAAGCTAATGTACTGAGAGGGGAGGGGTGAATCAATACTCCAAAACTTTTCTTAAATGATAACTTTACTATTATGCAAAAATAGAATAGTGCAGTAACATAAAATAAAGTTAAAACAAATAGATAACAATCATACATGATTCACTCCATAACACATATATTTTGGTTACGCAGAAACTCTTGGTTAGAGAGAAAAACTGTGGTGGGGATGGCACCCACAACTTCACTACTGCAATAATAAAGAATGCTTGGTTAGAGCTACATTTAGCTACTTTTGATAGCTTACCCTATTAGGAGTAACAAGATCATTTAGATCTACCTTGCTAAAGGATTTTACAACATTTAATCTGAATGTTGCACCTAGTTAGAGGCTTTACAATTTATAGACTTGGTTAGAGTCTTTTACCTTGTTAAAGGTTTCTCTTTCAATATTCACAATATTACAATAAAATCATTACAAATATCTACAACTTTACATCTAAAATGTTATAGCAGATTCTACATGCTTAGAATAAGATTACCTTGCTTATAGCATACCTTGGTAACCCATATTATAACTCAGTAAACCCTTCTGTTTACTCTATTCTTCGACTGTTCTCTAAAAACCTTCTTGGTGACCTCTATGTCTCTATAACAGTCTTCCTTTATCCATACATGCACACTCACACCTTGCTCTTTTTCTCATGCTGTATAAATAGATCTCTTAAAATGGTGATCTAATTCATTGCTTCGATCTTACAAACAAAATTCTTTGAATGAATAACTAAATAAAATATTTCATTGGTTAGATTGACCTTGTAATCATACACAATCTTCTAGTGCAATTTCCAATGTAATAACGGTTAGATGTGCCTCAATCTTGTAACATGTTTTCATATGCATGTCCAGGTTCAATGTATCCGGTAACACATTTCACTCAGTGTGTTAGCTTAACTGCTCGGTAGTCTCAAAAAGATACTTGGTAGACAGCTCAGTGTATACTGCGTTATGTGACTGCTTTCTTCTGTAACCGATTAGACTGTGCATACTGACTTCTCTGTTTATACCGACTGCATGATTCGGTAGTGCTAACCGACTAGAATATATAGTATGACTTTGAATATAAAAACTAATGGCAATTTGATAAGTAGTAACAATCTCCCCTTTTGACATTAGTTGAGATGTTTGACAAAAACTACTTTCAAAGTCATAACTCAAAAATCTATATACTTTGCAAAATGACTACACTTGACAATATATACAATAGTCAATGAAATAGTATATGCAGATATACTCCCCTTATCATTATACTATCCATAACTTTGATTTTGTATGCTCGGTTCTGTGCTCTACTTGCTCTGCATACTCTTCATATTCTGCTCGGTATACTCCCCTTGTATACAATACTCAAAACTATATAACCAAAATTGTATCACTCCCTGAATATAGTATTACTCCCCCTTTATCTCATATTACTCCCCCTATGTAGTATTACTCCCCTTTTTTGACAAACATCAAAAACTTAATTTCCATCCGGGGGCGGTAATTGATCAAAAATAGATTTATACTTGTTCCGGGTGTCAGTGAGTGCGACTAAGAGTGCATCCTTTACACTTTCCATTAAAGAATTTTGTGCTTGAATATCAACCAATAGTGATATTAAGCCATCAAGAGTGCTTCCCTCTTGTGTAGTTGATAGGTGTGTAGCTCTGTAAATATGTTCTTGAACTGATGAGAGATGAGGAAGGAATAATGTCTAGAGGGTCATTATATCCATCCTAATCTTATGCTCTTCATTTTTGAGTTCTAATTGTTGAGCCATGAGTTGTTGAAGCTTGGTGTAAAATTTCTGAACAGAATTGGGCTCTATGGTCAACTTAGTTGAGAGATCGGTGATCTCTTTCTCAATTGCATCAGTTTTATACTTGATATCTTTAATGGATAAGGAAAATGTACAAAGTTTCTGAAATGAATAAAGAATATGCTTGAGTTGAGGGGACAAGTCAGCAATGAATTTGACAAGCTTAACCTTTCCAATAGTTAGAGGTTTTTGTACCTCTTCAATCATCTTTGTAGTAAGCTCTTTATCTTTTAGCTTGCTCAAGTACTCAGATGCATCAACTCCAGATCTTTCTATTTGAGTAAGGAGTTCATCCAGTTGAGTGTGGATGGCTGCATCGATGGACACTGTTGCTGAAGGTAGCATATCTATTAGTAGTGTCTTTACCTTCTATAGTACTTTATTCTTCTTTTGAATGGCCAATTGTTTTTCTTGTTCAGCCTTTGCTTTGCATAGTTCACCGAAATCAATAAGTGCTTGCCCTTTTAATTTTGAAATATCCACATTGGGCTAAACTATCGGTTTAGTCAAATCAACTTTGAAACTATGCTTTCTCACCTTCTTCTCTTTACCTTTGGTCGGTTGTACTAAGACAAGTGCTTGTGAGGCTTGTTGACCCTCAGTAGGTTGTTCGGTAGATGCAACATTTTGCTCGGTTCCTATAGCCATTGTGGTGACCTTGGGTGTCTTGGTACTAGGTGTCTCAGCTACAACATTTTCAGTGCTTGACAGTGCTTGAGACGTCTGATCTTTAGTTGTATCTTCTGCTGCTTCAGACTTGTGACCTTTGGTTCCTTATTTTGTATCCTTAGGAGCTTCAGTAGAGATAGGTGGTTTGACCGAAGGATAAGGCTGAACTTGTTCTAAAACAGATTCACTAGATACAAGTTTTGCATAGGTAGTTCCTTCTATCATTTCCTGCTCCGGTGCTTCTGCATCCATGACATCTTCATCAATTTGAATAGTGTTAGTCAGGTCTTGCTTGGTAGCATTAGGACCTTGCTCGGTGACATCAAGGTCTTTCTCAGTGACATCAACAATTTCAACTTGAGATTGTTCACCGATATCCTTTAGTTTGAAGATTTCCTACCACTTGGCTTTTGTCTCATTTTCTACATCAATGTATAGCCCATTCATCAATTTTAAGGCCCTCTGTTTGACAAGAAATTTAGAATTGTATGTTGTCAAATGCTCCTTTATTTCTACTATAGACATATCAGGAAATAGATGGACTAGACTTCTTTCTCTTATTTGTTTCTCTAAGTCCATTGCATATTTCCATATGTTATCAATATGTAAGTATAATTCACTCGGAAGTGACTTTACTAGTTCTAATGGAGCTAGCCAAAACTTTAGAAGTGTGCAGATGACAACTTCTTCAATTTGTCACTTCTCATCATTATTCCTAGTCTCATACTTGACATATCTAAATCCTGCAAATCCACCATATTCTTTAAGATTGGCACAAAAGTTTTCAACACTATGAATATTTACCTTTTTGCTTTTTACAATCTGAAATTTGTTTGCATCATCAGATTCTATATCACTAGACTCTTTTGCCAGAATGAGTCTCCGAGTAGATTTCTTATAGGTCTTGGTTACCTTGGGAATAGTAACACTCTTTTGTTTCTTACTTGGTGATGCAGTTGATGCTCTAGTGTTAGGTCTCTTTGTTGGTGGAGTTGGTAGGGCCTTTGAAATGTCCTGTTTCTTTCTTTTCAAAACTTTACCCTTAGGCAACTTGGTACTTAATGTTATTGTTGCCTCTTGAGCTTCTGATTCCTCTTTGGTAATGGCAAGAGTGCCTTTGATGGGTGTAGAGGAGGATTCTTCTTTTAATTTCTCAGATAAAACCTTTATCATCTTTGTAGCCTTTCTTGTAGCTTTAGGTACTACAATGCTCATTTTCACCTTTTCTTTCACTTCTTCATAAGTTCCATACCTTAGTTCAGTAGCATGCCTTGGTAATGAAAGATAGGCATCAATCTGTTGTTGTGTGTCTCATAACCCATTGGTGGCAAAGATTGAGTCCTTGGTTCAACAACATTCACATAACTGTAATCGGTGTCTACCTCAAAACATATATCATCCTTATATTTCTCTACCAGTTGTGTTGGAATCCGGTACCTGTTGTGCATCTTCTCTTGAAATTTGCTGAAGTATTCATCTATGATATCATTAAAATTATCTCCCAACTTCTTGATAAAATCATTAATTTAATGGGTGATAGGTCAGTGTAGCTCCCAAACTACTTTACCGACTGAGGGAAAGAACTTCTCAAAGTAGAAAAACATACATACAAGAAGTGAACCAAACTTCAATGTATTTGCTGAGTTATTCTTCTTCGGCTTCCTAATTGTGTTCAGGTTCTCAAACAAGTTCTTTAGTAGTACTTCACATAAATCTACTTTCATTCCCTTTTTCACTATTTTGTAGGCTAAGTCAACTACTGCACATGGTACACTATTTTCCCTTGCTGATTGGAAGAAACAGTAACCAATTACTCTAATTGCAAACTTGAGTTCTGCATCAGTGACATTATTCAATTCCAGTCCTCGGTAATCAGATTCTACTCTAGTTAGACTGATTAACTCCTTCTGTGATATCATTTTCTATGCGCGTGCATGATCATAGATAGGATACCCAGTGATCACATGAATGATTTCCTTGGTGATTTTGAATGGTTTCTCCTCTAGCCACATGAAATCATCATGAACTCTGCTTATAACAAACTTAACCCATTGGGGTTTTAACACATGGGGATAGGCTAGGGCTTCAATTAATCCCTTGATTTTGATATGCTCATACTTGCTATCCATTTTGCCATCGGTACATAGTTCATCATATGTGTCACTAATCTCAACATTACCGAGTTCCTCAACATGGTATTTGGTGAAGAATCTAACATCTTCAACTAACAAGACTCGATCCGGGATGAGTGAAAATGTAGTTTTTTCATCTGGTTCAGAGGCAACTTTAGGAGTCAAATTGTACTTCAGTGAGGGCTTCTCCACATTCTTGACAACTACGGGATCTTGGATCTTGGGTGCCATTGTATATTTCAGGTAAAAACTCAGCAAACTATCCTTAGGGTTTGATAGTTTAAAAATGACTGACACTTCACACTCGGTAGATAATAGCAATTTGACAAGATCAGAAACCAGCTTAACAATGCGAAGAAATATGATGTAAATACCTTAAAATTAGCTCTGTATGAAGTTTTATCGCCTTGATTCTCTTTGCTCTACTCTCTTAAAACTTTGGTGAATGAAAATGACCGCAAAAATACCTTTAAGTACACAAAATACCTTATCGGGCTCCATGCAAGTTAGGTCAAAGCATTAAATGCACTCGGTTTACCTTTAACCAATTTACTCCTTTTTCTATTGTTTTAATCGAGTAACCAAATTTCCTTCATTTACTGACTTGACAGGCTTCCTGCATTCACCGACTAGATGGGTTTCCTGTAAAGTACTTTTGATAGAATTTCAAACCTACTAATGCATCTTAACTATGCAGATTTTGAATTTTGTACATAATAGAATAGGAACTGTTATGATTTAACCTTTAGAGAATGCAGTCCCTTTATACCTTTGCTGATTAATTTGGAATAGGTGCAACTAACTCGGTAGGTAAGGTGCTTTCCTCATCTGATATGATTTCCTTCTTTTTCCAAATCATTTTAAATTTTTCTTTTATCTCTTCAATGTTTCTTCTAGGTTGATCTCTACAATCTCCAGCTAAATGTCCAACTCTGTGACAATGAAAACATGTCATACCAGGATTTCTCCATGATCTTCGGTTGTTCATTCCAAATCTTATAAAATAGTTGGTACTAATATGTCCATATCTTCCACAACATTCGCACCATATCCTTGTATTGTAATCCCATGGTACTGCTGCATATTGTCGGTAAGGATTTGTGTGAGTTCGGTAACCTCTAGTGTTTGCTCGGTTTGCCGACCACCTGTGGTTCTTTTGCTTAAGCCAACACTTCTCGGTACTATGTCCATATCTATTGCAGTTTCTACAAAACCCTTTGAATTTTGCCTTCTAATAGTTGTTAACAGACTTTGTCCTACATTGATTAGATGTGTGACCATATTTATTGCAATTGTAACAATATCCATTGGACTTAGTGATATTTGGTTGCTTACCTTTTCTGATCTGGAATATGTTGGCAGTATGACCTTGATTTCCACAATAGTAGCAAATAGGCTTCTTCCTTTTGATGTTATTCCTATTTCCAATTTGCTTTGATGATTCTCCTCTCTCAGTAGTATGAATTCCTTTCTCGGTTGATTCTTTTCCTTTGTAACCGAGTCCTGCATCTCTGTTGGGTCTTCTTGTTTTTAGTTGCTCATCCAACATTTTTGATGCTTCATAATTCTTCTTCAATGTTTCTTTGGATTTCTTCTCTATTTCAAGTTCACCAGTCAACCTTGATACTTCAAGCTTTACTGCTTGATTTTCATCATTCTTCAGAATTGCTTCATGATGTGCATAACCTAGTTGATCTATCATATTTTGTTGAATCCCAGTTAACCTTATGATTTCATCATTCTTATCAGATACTAAGACTTCAAGTTGTTGATTCTCTCTTTGTAGATCTCTTTCTTTATCCTCTATTGTCCTCAATGCATCTAGATTTTCAGTCACCTGTGTACTGAAATGTTCATGTTCTCTTTTCATTGCTTTCAGTTGATCAACCAATGCTTTGTTCTTTTCTTTCAATACTCCAATCATTTCTTCAGTCTCTTCAGATATACTATTGTCAGATGATGTTTCAACTTGTTCCACTAAATCTTGAGAATCCTGCAAGTCATCAGATAATCTTCTTCTTACTTTCAAAGATTTTTGCATTTGCCTTTGCATGTCTGCAATCACTTGATTTGTATGATCTAGCTCTTCTTGCAGATACACAATCCTCTGAGATTGTTTATAGCCTTCCATTGAAAAGATCTTTCTCTTTTGGTAGTTAAACCCTTTTCCAAGATTCAAGCTCTGATACCAATTGTTAGGCCCAATATGGAAAGCTAATGTACTGAGAGGGGAGGGGTGAATCAGTACTCCAAAACTTTTCTTAAATGATAACTTTACTATTATGCAAAAAAAAAATAGTGCAGTAACATAAAATAAAGTTAAAACAAATAGATAACAATCATACATGATTCACTCCATAACACATATATTTTGGTTACGTAGAAACTCTTGGTTAGAGAGAAAAACTGTGGTGGGGATGGCACCCACAACTTCACTACTGCAATAATAAAGAATGCTCAGTTAGAGCTACATTTAGCTACTTCTGATAGCTTACCCTATTAGGAGTAACAAGATCAGTTAGATCTACCTTGCTAAAGGATTTTACAACATTTAATCTGAATGTTGCACCTGGTTAGAGGCTTTACAATTTATAGACTTGGTTAGAGTCTTTTACCTTGTTAAAGGTTTCTCTTTCAATCTTCACAATATTACAATAAAATCATTACAAATATCTGCAACTTTACATCTGAAATGTTATAGCAGATTCTATGTGCTTAGAATAAGATTACCTTTCTTATAGCATACCTTAGTAACCCATATTATAACTTGGTAAACCCTTCTTTTTACTCTGTTCTTCAATTGTTCTCTGAAAACCTTCTCGGTGACCTTTGTGTCTCTATAACAGTCTTCCTTTATCCATACATGCACACTCACACCTTGCTCTTTTTCTCATGATGTATAAATAGATCTCTTAAAATGGTGATCTAATTCATTACTTCGATCTTACAAACAAAATTCCTCAAATGAATAACTAAACAAAATATTTCATTGGTTAGATTGACCTTGTAATCATACACAATCTTCTAGTGCAATTTCCAATGTAATAAATGGTTAGATGTGCCTCGATCTTGTAACATGTTTTCATATGCATGTCCAGGTTCAATGTATCTGGTAACACGTTTCACTCGGTGTGTTAACTTAATTGCTCGGTAGTCTCAAAAAGATACTCAATAGACAACTTGGTGTATACTATGTTTTGTGACTGCTTTCTTCTGTAACCGACTAGACTGTGCATACTGACTTCTCTGTTTATACCGACTGCATGATTTGGTAGTGCTAACCGACTAGAATATATAGTATGACTTTGAATATAAAAACTAATGGCAATTTGATAAGTAGTATTAGAAGAAAGGAAGTTGAATCAAGACTTAATTGACCAATTACCTGGTTCAGAGAATAGGGCTAGGAGGGCAGTTCAGTTGAACCCTAATGTTAACAAATTTGAAGATAAATACCATAATGTGGGGGATATATGGACCGATATTTGGGGATTTGAATTGTTCCTTTTCCACTATTACAAAAGAACTAGACATGAATCTATTTGCAACCCATGGAGGATGAATTTAGGGAAAAAAATTGTCCCAAATGTATTTGTAAATGTAGGCCTAGTCAAGCTTTTGGCCAAACACTACAATTCAGACCCCAAGGCTATTTGTGATTTGCAAGGAAAACCATTTGTGCATTTGTCCAAAATTGCAATTGAGGAAGTTTTTGGTTTTGAGGACGTATGTGACTATCAAGTTGTTTATGAGGATTTCAAAAATGAATATTAGATGTTGGACACCACCTACAAGGGTTGGAGACTATCCTTCTACAGACCAAGAGTGGATGAGAATATAGTGCCATTGGTAGATGATGATGGGCCACCATTCAGTGTGGATTTATTTTAGAATTTTCAGATACACATACTATATTGTTGGACAAGTGTTAGCGATTGAAGTCCCTCGGCTCATGTCAATTGAGCGTATGGTGACAGCTGTAGATATCTAGAGACACAACCCCAGTATCTTTGACTAAGAAGCACTAGTTCACCAACTAATTGACTTAGCCCTCACAACAACCAAGAAGGAACCCTCTCAGATATCACTTAAGCATTACTTTGTTCTGATGTATATGGTCCTATATTTGGATATGAAAAGGGTATGTGGCCAAAGGAATTGAAAAGGTACTGTTATGGATAGGTGTTAGTGGTTCAAGTCCCTGGGCTCATGTCAATCGAGCGTATGGTGACAACTACAGATATCTAGAGACACAACCCCAAAAGCTTTGACTAAGAAGCACTAGTTCACCAAGTAAATGACTTAGCCCTCATAACAGCCAAGAAGAACCCCTCTTAGATATCACTTAAGCATTACTCTATTCTAATGCATATGGTCCTATATTTGGATATGAAAAGGGTATGTAGCCAGAGGAATTGAAAAGGTACCATTTCAGTTATGGACATCCATTTGGGACAACAGGTTTGCCAGGTCCAATTATCCTTATTTTTAAGAATATTTTGTAAAGGTTTGATGATGAATACCCAATATTCTGGAGATCCCTTGGCTTTACCCGAACCCATACATATTTCTACTAGGATATTCAGCCATCCATGTGACCACTCTTTGTCAAATGAGATCAAGGGGTTATTGAGGCTAAAGGACTTTCATGAACTAGAGACAGTAAAACATAATTGGGGAGATTGGTACTATTACTCGGATGCTACCATAATAAGGGTCTATGGTTTTGAGGATACACCATTTATATTTCCTATAACTGTACCAGATAGAATAGCTTACTTGGAGATTGTAAGGCAATTGGACTATTCTAATGTCATACATTTAAGGTCCTATTAAAAGCAATCTTTCATGCCAACAACTTTGTAATTCATTGATTTCATTGTACTTTCCAAAGAGGGGTATGATCATATATTGGGAAAGATAATGTATTATAACATGAATAGGGCTACCCCAAGGAAATATTTTGATCTAGAAGGGTTCATTGATAGTGCCAAGCAAGCACAGAAACTAAGTGGGTACACCCACAAACCTTATTCAAAAGAAGATGTAATGAGAAATCTAGATGAACTTGATGCCATCAGAGCCATTGAAAGATATAATATGGAGGTAGAAGAAAGGATGAAGGAAATGCAGTGCACATAATTCCTCTCCTCGGCCAATGAGGAGTCATTTGATGAAGAGGATCCATATCCTGAAACAAATAAAATTCCAACTACCAGTATTGAGGCATATCAGCTATCAAGATGGGAACAATAAGTTGGAGATCTTGCTGAAGAAGACAGCAAGTAATTGGCTTGAAATCTTTTTATTTCTGATGATGAGTTCATCAAAACACAAGAATTTAAGACTTTTTTATATAAATTAAAAGGTAAATTTGTAAGAGAAATTGTTGATGATATCACAAATAGTAATGAAGGTTAGCTTTTGGAGACCTTGAGGATGTATATTGAGCATGAGATGTGTTAGGCCCAATATGGAAAGCTAATGTACTGAGAGGGGAGGGGTGAATCAGTACTTCAAGACATTTCTTCAACAATAACTTTATTGTTATGCATAAACCAAATAGTGCAGTAACATAATATAAAGCTAAAACAAATAGATAACAATCATACATGATTCACTCCATAACACATATATTTTGGTTACACAAAAACTCTTGGTTAGAGAGAAAAATTGCGGTGGGGATGGCACCCACAACTTCACTACTGCAATAATAAAGAGTGCTCGGTTAGAGCTACATGTTTAGCTATTTTTGATAGCATACCCTATTAGGAGTAACAAGATCTATTAGATCTACCTTGCTAAAGGATTTTACAACACTTCATCTAAATGCTACACCTGGTTAGAGGCTTTACAATTTATAGACTTGATTAGAGTCTTTTACCCTGTTAAAGGTTTCTCTTACAACTTCAAAATATTACAATAAAATTATTACAAATATCTGCAACTTTACATCTAGAATGTTATAGTAGATTCTATGTGCTCAGAATAAGATTACCTTTCTTATAGCATACCTCGGTAACCCATATAGTAACTTGGTAAACCCTTCTATTTACTCTATTTTTTGACTGTTCTCTAAAAACCTTCTCAGTGACCTCCGTGTCTCTGTAACAGTCTTCTCACACTCATGCACACACACCTTTAACTCTTAACTCATGCTGTATAAATAGATCTCTTATGACGGTGATCCAATTCATTGCTTCAATCTTGTAAACACGATTTATTGAATGAATAACCATGCAGATTATTTCATTGGTTAAATGACCTCAAAATCATACACAATCTTTAAGTGCAATTTCCAATGTGATAACGGTTAGATGTGCCTCGATCTTGTAACATGTTTTCATATGCATGTCCAGGTTCAATGAATCTGGTAACACGTTTCACTCGGTGTATATCAACTCGGTGCGTCATCTTTGCTGCTCGATAGACATGTAAAGATACTCGGTAGACAGTTCAATGTATACTGCATTCTGTGACTGCTTTCTTCTGTAACCAACTAGACTATGCATACCGACTGAATATCTCAGTAATAGATAACCGACTAGAGTATATAGTATAACTTTGACATTAAACTAATGGCAATCTGATAAGTAGTAACAATCTCCCCTTTTGACATTAGTTGAGATGTTTGACAAAAACTACTTTCAAAGTTATAACTCAAAAAATCTATATACTTGCAAAATTTGACTATACTGATAGTATATACAATAGTCAATAATATAATATATCAGATATACTCCCCTTATCGATATACTATACAAAACTCTAATTTTGCATGCTCGGTGATCTATTTTGTACTTTGCTTACTGTCTTGTATACTGCGCGGTTGACTGCTTTTGGATACTCTGCTTACTCTGCTCAGTATACTCCCCCTGTATACTATACTCTGAATACTATACCATTCTCTCAATACTGTATCACTCCCCAAATATATTATACTACTCCCCCAATACTGTATCATATTACTCCCCCTTTTTGACAAACATCAAAAACTTAATTACCATTCGGGGGTGGTAACTGATTAAAAATGGATTTGTACTTGGTCCGGGCATCAGTGAGAGTGACAGAGAGTGCATCCTTTACACTATCCATTAAAGAATGTTGCACTTGAATATCAGCCAATAGTGATATTAAGCCATCTAGAGTGCTTCCCTCTTGAGTAGTAGATAAGTATGTGGCTCAATTGATCTGTTCTTGGACCAATGAAAGATGTGGAAGGAATAATGTCTGAAGGGTCATTATGTCCATCTTGATCTTGTGTTCTTCATTTCTTAAGTCCAATTGCTGAGCCATGAGCTGTTGTAACCTTGTATAAAAATTCTGAACTGAATTTGGCTTGGTGGTCAACTTGCTTGAGAGATCGGTGATCTCTTTCTCAATTGCCTCTATTTTATTCTTAATGTCTTTAATGAATAAAGAAAATGTGCAGAGTTTCTGAAATAAATAATGAATGTGCTTGAGTTGTGGGGTCAACTCAGCAATAAATTTGACAAGTTTAACTTTGCCAATAGCTATAGTTTTTTGTACCTCTTCTATCATTTTTGCAATGAGCTCTTTGTCTTTCAGCTTGCTCAAATACTCTGATGCATCTACTCCAGATGTCTCTATCTTTGTTAGGAGTTCATCTAGTTGAATGTGGATGGCTGCATTAGTTGATATTGTAGCTTTAGGTAGCATATCTATTAGGAGTTCTTTTACCTTCTGAAGTACTTTATTTTTCTTTTGAATGGCCATTTACTTCTCTTGTTCGGCCTTTGCTTTGTACAGTTCACCGAAATCAATGAGTGCTTGCCCTTTCAATTTTGCTATGTCTACATTGGGCAACACTATTGGTTTTGACAAATCAACTTTAAAACTATGCTTTTTTCATTTTCTTTTCTTTACCTTTCACCAATGGAACTAAGACAAGGGCTTGTGAGGCTTGATGACCCTCGGTAGGTTACTCGGTAGAGGCAACACTTTGATCAGTTTCTTTAGCCTCTGTAGAGTCCTTTGGTGTCTTGGTACTCTTTGTCTCAATTGCAATAGTCTTAGTGTTAGAAGGTGCTTGAGATGTCTATTCTTGAGTAGTAGGTCTTCTCCTACTATAGACTTGTGACCTTCAGTGCCTTGTTCTGTATCCTAAGGAGTTTTGGCTAAGACAGGTTACTTGACTGGTGGATAAGGCTGAATTTATTCCAAGACTGATTCACTAGATACAAGTTTTGCATATGCAGTGCCTTCTATCATTTCCTATTCCGATGCCTCTGAATCCATGACATCTTCATCTATTTGAATGGTGTCTGTATATGGTGAAAATGGATACAATAATATTGAAAGATTAAATGAGTTCAACCACAAAACCCTAGCCTAACAACAACAAAGATCCACCATAACATATGAAGATTACCTAAGACAATGCAAATCAAATGAAATCGCAAAGATTATACCATCACATGTCCAATAGGGTTTGGATCTCCATTCTTCCTATCTCCATTGATCTTGCTTGATATATTTGCTCTCAAATTTTATATGTGCACAAGAGCTCAACAAAGAACGGAAATGTGGTTGCAAGTAGGATCGCACATGAAAGTGCAAAGCATAGTGTAGTCGAGTGCGTAATTGAGTTAGTCAGGGTTTGATAATGAAGGAAGCATCTCCTTATATAGAAGACACTATATGAAATGGAGGGATAAGATTGAGAGGTGTAAAAGATAAATGGTCGGCTATGATTAAAGGGTAGGTAGAGAAAATAAGAAAATAATGAGAGGGTAGGTAGTGTAGGAATTAAGAGATGAATGACATGTGTCATAGGTAGAAAAGGCTAATGAATTAATTAAATAAATAAAGATTTATTTAATTAATAGAGGAAGTGGGATCAATTAAATAAATAAAAGTATTTATTTAAATTAAGAAAAGGGTAATTTAAATAAATAAATGTATTTATTTAAATGAGAAATAAGGCTAGAAGAGGATAAATGAATTAATTAACTAAATATAGATTTATTTAATTAATAGAAGAATTAGGCTAAAGTAATTAAATAAATAAAATATTTATTTAATTAGACATGAGAATTTTAGGTGTCTACATTTTGCCCCTCTTTGAGACAATGCAGCTTGTCGCATTGTTTCAAAGAAGATAAGACGAATTGATACAAAGTTGCCCCAAGATGGGAATGATATGCCCCCTCAAGAGATTGGATGGAAATGTCTAAAAACATCGCAAACAATCTCTTGATAAGAAAGAAAGGCTAGAATGGACTGACCGGATAGGATAGAGTGACAGAGTCACGAGATAAAGAAGTCTAACTCAAGAAATGAGGGCTAGGGCTAGGATAGTCTATAAGATAGACCACGAGAGAACAGATCCTCATTGTCATCCACACATCCAAGAAATCAAAGTGCGGAGAGAGAATTGAGTAGCAACAGTCAGCAGCGATGGCATTGGTGCACATATTCGACCGCGTTTGCCGATTTCAGAGGCCAGCAGATGCAGGAAAGCCGGCAGGTACCACAAAACCTCTTTGTACTTTGTCGCATTAATTTTTGTCATAAATGCATGCTAGGTAGGGCATTTAATGTACTTTAGGATAATGTCAAAAAATGTCAAAAATGTGTAGGTGTGTCTGCATTGGTGATAGGTGCGTCTATGTTAGATAGGCACGTCTGTGTTTGTGCTAGGTGCATCTATGAATTCAACAATGTCTATGTCAAATGCAAACACATCTGTGTTGTTCAGGCGCATTTGTGAAATGTGGGCACATTTGTGTAGGACAGGCACATCTATGCAGAGCATAGGCACGTCTGTGCAGAGAAGGCATGTTTGTGCAGTCTGTAAGCACATTTATGTCATGAAGGCGCGTTTATGTCTTCTAGGTCAAATCGACAGTTTTGTGATGAACATACGCTATCGATTGGATAAGTTGCTAAGAGGATACACTCAAGCAGGTCCTCTAGGGAAGACTAGGATAGATCGAGGCACTTTGTGATGAACAATGAGTACCAAGACATAGTACTTTGTGATGAATAGGGAGTACCAATAGGAGCAGCACTTTGTGATGAACAATGAGTGCAAATATGAGCAGCACTTTGTGATGAACAAGGAGTGTAAAACTCATAGTACTTTGTGATGAACAGGGAGTACCACTAGGATAGATAGCAAAACTTTGTGATAAATAGTGAGTGTCACTAGGATAGAAGCAACACTTTGTGATGAGCAGTGAGTGTCACTTTGACTGACATGATTGTTTTGGTTGACTGCGGGAGTACTTGCCTATGCTAGAGTCATGAGAGAGATTATTGTCGACGTAGAGATTATGACCAGAGCTGACATTCAAGGACTGAGCTACTATTGAGGCTATGGGTCTGAGATACATCTTGTATGTGCCTGAGTTTTGGGCTAACATGGGGCTACTAACTACACTGGCTGAGAGATGGCACTCAGAGACTTGTAGTTTTCATTTGTTGATGGGTGAGATGACAGTCACCTTAGAGGATGTATACAGGATTTTGCAGATACGGATCGATGGGGAGCTAATACCCTATGATCGAGATGGAGATAGGGAGGCCCTGAGACAAGTGTTTCAGGATCCTAGACTAGAGATGAGAGCTAGACATGTGGCATGAGATACCATGACAGTGACAGGACTGGTACTACCAGCAGTGCTAGGAGGAGTGATCAGTGGGTTCCTGTGTCCAGACAAGGTGACATGAGGGTTGGCTATGGCCTGGGGGAGCACCTTGGAGACACTAGTTACATAGCACACCTGATATGCCTGGGGATTGTGTGTGCTGGCACACTTGTACTATGAGCTGCATCAGTTTGTGTATCATGGATCCGTAGGATTGGGCTGCAGAGTTACATTGCTACAGGTGTGGGCATATGAGCATCTGCCGGTTACCGGACTAATACATTTCAAGGGCAGGGGTCATGGACGTAGCTTTGTTCATCTGTATGATATGATTACCTCACAACCATAGATTGGCATGTTGGAGCATTAGCGTCGAGTCCTAGATGAGATCGACACTGTGATATGGAGGTCATACCGTGAGTGCGAGTAGTGGGAGGAGGACGTAGTGGATCTACCTTATACCTTCTGAAGTAGATATCTGATTGGGTGGATGCCCTATGTATTGGAGAGACAGCTGATTGATAGGGTATACAAGCAGTTTGGCCATATTCAGCAGATGCCACGGGGTTCCAGGATGTATGCTCAGACAGTCAGGGATCAAGCACACTTTGGGCCATTGTTGTCATATGATCAGGCTATGATGCAGCTAGTAGAGATGGTGTCGATGCCATGGGACATGTGGCCAGAGATTGAGGATACAGGCATGGATGTAGAGTACATGGTGTATTGGGCTAAGCATCCCTTTCCATAGTTGACAGACCTAGGGGAGCCTCTAGATGGAGATGGTGGTAGGGATGGGGATGATGATGGAGATGGTGGGGGGAGAGGCCAATGGAGGAGATAGGGTGTTGTTGGAGAGAGGAGGGTGGCTCTGTGGAGAGAGAGTGGAGAGGAGAGGTAGGCTCAGGTGGTGAGGGGTCACAGTGGATTGCCACTATAGGTGCCAGCAACACAGGGTCCTAGACAGGTGCAGGGATAGGAGTAAAGGTAGGTACAGGCAAAGGTATAGGTACTAGTATAGGGGGAGCCACAGGTAGAGGCATAAGGGGCCGAGGAGGAGGAGGATGAGCTGCTTGAGCTGAGGGAGATTTGCCAAGGATAGATAGATGAGATCTAGGACCTGGAGAGAGAGACAACTAGGCTCAAGAGGTGCCTGAGGGAGACAACATGAGTGGGATCAGGCTATCCAATGCTATACTAAGGCTGAGACAGCGCTGAGGGCTGGGATGTAGGCAATAGAGGATATAGGGGCTAGATATGCCTATGTTCTACCAGAAGGGGAGGAGATAGGTTACTGGTGAGACCTATATTATGGGGCAGTGTCACCAGAGCAGCGGGTGAGGAGCTTCCATAGGCCATCACAGACAGCGATGACTACGGGAGGGAGCCAGAGGAGACAGGTGTCCAGCGGTGGGGTTATGGGTCCTCCACCACCACCAGATAGAGGGGGCAGGAGAGATGATCCTAGGGTGGATCCTTCTATGGCTTAGACTTTGTTGAGGCCAGGCAGCTCCAAGGGAGGGAGTTCATCATAGCCATAGAGAGCTCCCTATGTATCAGTTTTGTACTATTTTGTATTATGATGTAGACACCTTCAGGTGATTTTGTAGCCATATGTATTTTAACATCATTGTATCATGACACTTTTGATTATATATATATGAGATGATTCATCTTTGCGGCAGCTATATGCATGTGTACCTATGTGATGAGATGTTTTATGATGTATGTTTCTATGTGATGGCTATGATATGGATGCAAATATATACATGATGAAATGCAATATTTTTATTCTTTTATGTTTTAATATGTTATGCCAATGCAAATGTGAATGTATGAAATGCAAATGAATATGATGAGGATGTAAAATGTGCTAACACGTGTTGTGTGCAAGATGTAATGCAATTATGATACCTATATGTATGTATGAAATGCTTAATATGTGGTGATGCAGGTGCAACTACATGAAATGCAAATTTTTTTGGTGTGTCATTATACTCAGTCATGTGATAGCAGGCTACGTGGACTCGAGAAGGACAATGGAGGTCAATCAAGAAAGGGGGATGGAAGACAGAAGATGCGAAAGTGAAAAGAGCTTCTTGTGCGTTATCATCATTGAGATTTATTATGGCAAGTAGGTTATGACAATCGAGGTATATATTCAACCCAGAAAGTCATTGTACCCGTTTGCATGGAGATAAGATAGTCACAAACAAGGAACGCCCCAGTTCACACTAGACTCTCAGTGTCCTCATATCCTTGGACAAGTCATAGCATTACTAATGGACAATCCACAAACAGTAAAGAAAAATAGGTGACGATACCCCATCCTCGCCTTTCTAGTCAAAGACATCTTGGAGATAGAATCTCTAGTCAGAGACATCCTGGAAAAGCTAAAAGACATGCCACCAAAAAGATAAAATCAAAAGAAAACCAATACTCGACACCAACATCCACTATAGTCCTCAAGTTTAGTGTCTCTTGTCACTTGTATAAGTCTTATTTGATTGTGGTCACTATGTTTACTTTCACAAAAAGGATTGATAGCACTGAACCATATATTGTTTGAGTTTGTTGAAAGATTTGATTTGTTGAAGCCCATTGTTACTGTTGTGTCTCATCTGAAACTGACTGAATCCATGAAACTAATACTTTATTTCGGAGAAGACAGAACTTTATTGCGGATTGGCAATGCAGATGTTGCTTTATAGCAGATTGTGTGTGGATAGACTGAAGAAAAGTGGAAGAAACTATACTCCTCGAAACATGTGATGTTCTTAGTTCCACACCCATCACTAGATGTGGGATTTACCTTAGCCACAGATAGGAGCTAATTTATTATGGATGGAAAGGGGGTGAATAGTGAGGTTATTATGAATAGATAACCAATCTTGGGTAGATCAATAACAAGCCATGATGGGAATGGGTAAGTTTATTATGGATGAATAGGTTGTGAGTGTGTGTAAAGTGAAAGGATGAAATGGAATCCTGAAGGAGGAAGGAGAAATGTCTCTACACATGGCACTGGTGACCCAGTTTTCACCATGGTACTTGCCCAAGGTGCCACCAAAGTGGTTTTCACCATTGGATGAAATGTTTCTCTTTACTTTTTTTTATTTTTTTATTTTTTTGTATTTATAAATTTATTTTTTTGAATTTTTTTTGTATTTTTAAAATTGGGATACTCTAGAGAGCTATGTGTAAAACCCGTGAAGGTGCATGCTATTGATAGGATCCTCCAAAGGTTCACCCTCTATGGTTGAGAGTTGATATACTCCAGATCCATATGCTGTTGTGATGATGTAAGGACCAAGCGAGTTTGGTTCGAATTTTGCCCTTCTTCTCTCCATCTTGTTGATTTTTAGGATTTTCTCTGAGAACCAAGTCACCTACCTCAAATGTATGAGGCTTCACTTTATGATTGTAACTGCGACTCATTAATTGTTGATAAGCCTTGAGATGATTAAAAGCAGTTTGTCTTCGTTCATCCAATAGTTCAAGTTCTTGTAAGCGAGAGACCCTGTAGTCTTCATCACTGATAATGTTTTGCAAAGAGACTCGTAAAGAGGGTAACTTGACCTCAATAGGCAAGATAGCTTCAATACCGTAGACAAGTGAATAAGGTGTAGCTCTTGTAGGTGTGCGGATGCTTGTGCTATAGGCCCAAAGTGCGGGATTAAGTTGGATATGCCAATTACGACCAGCGTCGTCGACTGTCTTTTTCAAGATTTTAAGGATTGTTTTATTAGATGCCTCAGCTTGACCATTACCTTGGGGGTAATATGGTGTGGAGAAATGATGGATAATATGGAAGTGGTCACAGAGTTCATGAACATCCTGATTTTTGAAGGGACACCTGTTATTAGTGATGATGGAAACAAGAATACCGTATCGACAAATGATATAGTTGAGAATGAATGTAGCAGTTTGTTTTCCAGTGACTTGTGTGAGAGGCACAGCTTCGATCCATTTTGTGAAATATTATGTGGCAATGATTATGAATTTATGACCATTGGAAGATGGAGGATGAATCTTGCCTATGAGATTGAGTCCCCACTGACAAAAGGGCCAAGGAGTCACAATTGGTTGAAGTACTTGTGTTGGCGCATGAATGAGGTCTCCATGAAGTTGACACTGCTTACATTTCTTGACAAACTAATATGAGTCTTTTTCCATATCGGGCTAGTGATATCCAGTCCTGATGAGTTTCTTGGCTAAGGTAGGACCACTTGAATGTGGACCACATATCCCTTCATGTACTTCACATAACGCAATCTGAGTTTCATCACTTTCTAAACATCTAAGAAGAGTGGCATCTAGACCTCGAAGATATAGATATCGGCTAAAATGACATATCAAGAAGATTGGTGAATGAAAGTGCGACGTTGGTTATTGGATAGGTCAGGAGGTAGGATATTGTCATGAAGGTATGCAAAAATGGAACCGTATATCTGGGACTCAAGACCAACAACACATATCATCTCAGTAGGAGTGATTTCATATGAGGGAACCAAAAGGTTATCCACCAAGAACTCATAGCGGGTCTCACTTGGTGGTAGATCAATTAGTGAGTCAATTGTAGCCATGGCATCTGCAGCTCGATTCTACTCTCTTGGTATTTTCTCAAAGTCTAACTTCATGAAATGTTGTTTTAGGTCATCCACCATTCTTTTGTAAGGCATTAATTTCTCATCCTTTGTTTGGTAGTCATCAGTTGCTTGATGAATTACAAGTTGAGAATCCCCAAAAACATGAAGTTCTTGGATCTTCCATTGAACTACAATCCGTAATCCAATTGTTAATGCCTCATACTCTGCTATGTTATTAGTGTAGGGAAATGATAATCAATATGATTTTGGTATAGAATCCCCTTGAGGAGTTATGAAGAGGATGCCAGCTCCTGCCCCATGTTGTGTGTATGAGCCGTCAAAGTATAGTTGCCATGGCTTTGCATGTGACACTATTAAGATAGATTCATCTAGAAATTCTAAAATTAGAGGAACATCATCTATCATGGGAGCATCTACTAACTGATCTATGATAGCTTGTCCTTTTATTGCTTCTTTGTCCACATACTCGATGTCAAATTCACTCAGGATCATCACCCATTTGGTTAGTCACCCAGTAAGTGTTGCTTTATTGAGAAGGTATTTCAATGGATCAATCCTTGCCACCAACTTAGTCATATGAGTTAGCATGTAATGTCATAATTTATGCAAAGCAAAGACCACAACGAGACATGCACGCTCAATTGGTGTGTGGTTTAGCTCATATCCCACCAATGTGCGATTGATATAGTATACTGCCTTTTCTTTGCCCTCAGCAACTTGTTTTGATAAGAGTACCCCCAGTGCTGTTGAAGTAGCTGATATGTATAGTAATAGAGGTTGGTTTGGAACTGGTGGCATCAAAACTGGCAGATTCAAAAGATAATCTTTAAGTATCTGGAAAACCTGTTGACAGTTATCATCCCATTTGAATTTGATATTTTTATGTAGCAAGTGTTGAAAGGGATTACACTTATCGACAAGTTGTGCTATGAATCTTCATATAGACTGGAGTCTCCCTTGCAAAGATCGAAGTTGACTGATATTTCTTGGTGGTTGCATCTCTAGGATGGCCTTGACTTTTGTTGGATCAGCTTTGATTCCTCTTTTTGATACAATGAATCCTAGGAGCTTCCTGGAGGTTATTCCAAAGACACATTTCTTGGGGTTTAATCTTACTTTATACTTTTCCAATCGATCAAAGATGACTGAAAGTATGTCCAAATGTGTACCTCTGTCTACTGATTTACCCAAGAGGTCATCAACATAATCTTCCATAGTAACGTGCATGAGATCATGAAAGATAGTAGTCATAGCTCTTTGATATGTAGCGCTTGCATTTTTTAGCCCAAAGGGCATGACATTCCAACAAAATGTTCTCCAAGGACAAGTGAACGTTGTTTTGTGTTGGTCCTCGGATGCGATTTTTATTTGATTGTAACTAGAGAATCCATCCATCAAACATAACATCGCATGACCTGCTGTGAGATCAACATTCAAGTCAATATTTGGTAATGGAAAATCATCCTTAGGACAAGCTTTATTGATGTCTCTGAAATCTGTACACATTTTGATACTATGATCTGGTTTACTGGCAAGCACTAAGTTGGAGATTCATTCGGGATAATCAATTGGGTGTATGAATCCGACATCCAATAATTTCTCAAGCTCTGCTTTGACTAATAATGTGACTTGTGGATGCATCTTTCTTAATTTCTATTTTACTGGTTTTGCCCCTGGTTTAACTATCAAATGGTGCATTACCAAATCCGGATCTAATCTAGGCATATCAACGTAGGACCATGCAAAATTGATTTGTCATTTTGTGAAGAAACTTATGAACTTTGACCTTTCTGACTCTATCAAAGATTGAGCCAGGAATATGTTGTGTGGAACTTCTTCTGTACCAATGTTTATTTTGATAGTCTCCTCTACCAACATGGATGACTTTTCCTCATATGATGCTGGGAGAATGTTGAACCTTCCATCTTCGGGTGCCTCAGACAGGTTTTCGCCCTCAGATACATCCTTTCTTTTTACTTTTTGGGGGTTAGACAGCGCCACAATGTGGTTTTCACCATAAGACCCTTGATTTGTTTTTATTTTTATATTTTTACGACTGGAAGGCCCGACACCCTCACCAAAATATGCCATGCTATTGAGTTCTATAGTGTATCTTATTTTATGGTCCCCAAGGGGAAGATCATCTCGTATGCCAAGATAGTCAATAAAAGCTTCATCATTTTGGAATGTGTCGAACTGTGCAGGTCCTTCATGGTCCCAGTCAATAAGTTGGTGGTGAACAAGTGGAAGGCCTTTGATTTCTTCGAAGTTAGCAGGGCTAAGAGTGAAGATGCAGTTATATTCAGGTATGTTGAGGTAGTTATCAAGGTCATCATTGGCACTCTCCTCATCAGTCTCAATCGTGAATGAATCCAAATTATCATCACTAGTAGCGCATTTTGGGACAGGTGTTCTCATTCTATGTGATTTCAACCTAGGACCTAGAGGCAAGGACTGTATGGGATCCTCCAAGGTTGTTTCTTGACCAAATTTAAATTTTTCATAAAATTCCTCTTCTTTTGTGGGTTCATCTGGCTCTCTGAATGTCTCGGTGAGCTCATAGTCACTAGAGGACTTATCTAAACCCCATTCCCATTCATTGGAGTCTATGGAATAGCGGTTCTCTTGATGAATTGTGGTAGCTTTGATTTGTAATGCTTCTTCTATCCTTCAAGTGTGGACCTTGGAAGTCATGAAACCAAGTCCCTTCAAGCGTTCCTTTTTGAATGTCAATTCAAGTTGTAAAGGTTCAATGATGCCTTCCTTTCTTAAGCCAAGAGGGCTTTTACCATCATACCCAATTTTTTGTAGAATCTTGAACACTTTGCCATACTTCTCACATGGTATGCTGATGTGATCTTGTGTATTATTTTCAAGGTCTTTGTAAAGAATTTTGTATAAGTCTTCCTCTTCCAATTCACCCCATCTTTGAAATATTTGAGTATAATAATAGATACCTACTTATTAGGATGGGGTCTTCCATATTCTTTTGATAAACTCATGACTTGTTGTAAGTACATGGTTTGATTCAAAGTGTATTCACCCATGCCCTTGTCCTAGAATTTCCCTTTAAGTTCACCTTGTTTTGATGTCAAAGGTTTTAGTGACTCAGGATCAATGTATGCAGAAGAAGGAATGACTTCCCTATTACTTGGAATGATTGTCTCAGTTTTCGGTCTCAATTTATTGCAGTATATGAACGGATTAGGATCTCCATTAACTGTTATTTCAACTCCATTGTGAGGAAACTTGATGCATTGGTGATATGTAGATGGAATTGCCCTCATTTCATGAATCCAAGGATGTCCTAGTAATATGTTTTATATGATATCTAGGTCTAGGACTTGACAAACCGCATCCTTTGTAACTGGCCCAACTCTGAGAGGTAAGGTGACTATGCCTTTGGATGAATTCTCTTCATCATGATATGCCTTGATGGTAATTTTGTTTGTAGAATTCACAGCTTTATCAGAATATTCCAATTGTTTAATAGTGCTCAATGTACAAATGTTTAGACTAGCTCCTCCATCTATCAAGACTCATTTTATTTGATGTTTGTGTATGAAGGCTTCAATGTGTAAAGGTGAGTTATGTGGCTGACTTATGAAGGCATCGTCAACTTCTGTGAATGTAAGGGAATGTGGAATGGAAAGGTATCCCACCATGGCTTGAAACTAGTCAACGTTCAGATCAGTAGGGATAGCAGTGTCTCTCAAGATTTTGTCAAGAGTAGCTTTATGTGCGGGGGATATGTGTAAGAGCTCAAGGATTGAGATAAGTGCGGGTGTCTTCCCTAACTGTTCTACAAGGTCATACTCAGGGTTGGTTGATGAGGAAGTGGTATTTTTGGCTAGAGCACCTTGCAAAGTGAATTTACCTCGATGGGTTGTAACATGACATTCAGAGGTAGGTTCGGAAGAAGATCTAATGCCTTTTAGGACAATTGGGTCTCTGGGTAGAATTTTCAGATGTTTTGTCCTTTTTGATAATGGTAGAGACATAATTATCCATTGAAATGTGATTGATAGTTGAATCATAGTTATAAGATTCTCTTGTATAGTTGGTTTGGTCATCTGTGGCTGCAACTTTTCCCTTGTAATGTTTTGGGAATGGTTCCTTAAACATCTCATGTTCTTGATTGGATGAGTGTCCTTCAATCTCAATGTCACCTCTATTAATAAGATCTTGTATGATGTTCTTCAGTCGATGACAATTTCCTGTTTTATGTCCTTTGCTCTTATGAAATTCACAATATTCATCATCATTCCACCAATTTGGTTTGACCTTTGGTTCATATGGAAGAAAATCTGGGATAGTAATTACTTTGTTTGCCACTAGTTTCTTGAAAACTGACTCAAGTGGTTCTCCTAATGGGGTGTACTTCCTTTGTGATCTAGAAGTTGTTTGAGTATTCACTTGATTGTTTGTAGAGCTTGATCCCGAAAAAATGATTTTGGGCCGCACTGTATTGGCATCAACAACACCATCATTGATTGTGTTCTTGTTTTTGTTCCAAAATCTTGGCTTATCTTTTCCTTTAAAATCATCTTTGTTTTCCTTGAATATCTTGATGACTCCTTGCTCAATTAGGACCTTCTCTATTGCTAAGCCTTTTTCAATGACTTCCTTGAAGGTGGACAAACAAGCTTTCCTTAGATCATAGCCAATGTCTTTGTTAACATTTTGGGTGAACATTTCTACCATTTGTTTTTGTGGAATTTCACAGGAGCATCTACTGGCTAGGTTCCTCCATCTTTGTAAGAATGATGAAAAAGACTCTCCATCTTTTTGCTTGGTGTTGCACAAAGTAGTGACTGATATGTCTGTCTCTATTTTGTATGAGAAATGTTGGATAAATGCCTCTGCTAAGTCACCCCATGACTTAATACCAGGTGGAAGCTGGGAGAACCATTCCATAGCTTGATCACCTAAGCTTTGTGGGAATAATCTCATCAAATATGTCTCTTCTACTGCTACCTCAATGCAAGTTGTGAAAAATTGTCTTATGTGTGCCTTAGGATCCCCTTTTCCTCTATACTTATCAAACTTAGGCATCACGAAGTGTGTAGGAAATGGAGGCATTGGAATGCTTTTGTCAAATGGATAGGGACATATGTCTCTCATTGTGTAAGTTGGCTTTGATGTATTTATGTCCTCCATTTTCTTTTGTAAGTCCTTAATTTGTTGTTCCAAATTGTTCTTAGGTGGAGATCGACTTCTTGGACCATACCCCATGCTTGAGGCATGAATTGGAGGAGAAGCATGTTGCATATATGGATGATATTGATCATACACATGTTCATATGGAGGAGGTCTATAATGATGTTGCGTATAAGGACCACTTGGTATAGAGTCATGATGAGGAATGGAATATCTACTTTGTCCATGTATACCATACTCTACAGGCATGTCGTGAGTTTGTTCTAGTGTGTTGCCCCCAAATTTGAAGCGGGGTTTCCTTGTGTCCAAATTTTGAGCATGCCTTTGAATATTTAATTGCTTTGGTGGTTGATCCTTAGCATTGGTATGTGATTGACCATATTTTTCTACATAAGACCTCCATAATGGTCTACGAAGTTGAGTATCATATGCTTGACCATGTGTGTAAGGGACCTCTATTTTTTGAAACAAAGATGATGGTGATTCAACACCATATGGGGTCCTCTATTGCCTCCACTATTAGGCCTCCTTTGATCCATGTTGGAGTGAGTTTGTTGCAAAGGTCTATGTTCCATTATTTTAGACATGTCAAAATCATGAGGGATCTTGGTTCCACTTTGTGCCATCACTTGTAGAAAATATTGTCTATCTCTCCTCATTATTTCCTCAACCAATTGATTGAAATGGGGATTCATAATGGTGTCTTCCACTTCTGCTGAATGTACAGAAAAGTTGTCCATATTGTCATTGTGTGTATCATTGTTGTTTGTAGTGTCCATGTGCTCAACATTTGGAATGTTTCTATAAGCATCCATGTCAGGTAATGTAGTATGATCAAAATTGAAAAAGATCATTGTCATACTCATAAGAACTCATGTTTATGGATTCTTGAGCTTCTTTAGCTTCTCTCCTAGATTTTTGTAAATGGGTTTCAACCATGAACTAGGTATTGACCAAGATGTGTGAGACTAGATGAAGATGGAAAGAGTATGGAAGACCAAGAGTTGGATGGAATGTAAATGAATCTGAAATGTACTTGCAATGTCCAAAGTGTAAGACCAAGTATGTATGTAGTAGAGTAGGTGTGGCTTCCAAAGAGATGATAGTTTCTCTTGATGAGGTAAGTTGACCTTGACTCTAAGTAAGACCAAATGAGACCTAAAGGTGATAGACCTTGATGAGGGACCACTCAGCAAAATGTTGTTGTATGTAGTGTGTTGACAAAGTATGATGAGGACAAGCAAGTGACCTTTTGACTCAAGTTTAGACAAATGTGTATGTAATGTAAGGTGTAAAGCAATGATGGACTTTGTGAGACCCAAGGACTAGTTGAATGCTAGATGAAAACCTGAGAGAGATAACCTGTGAAGCTCAATAAATCTGAAACTGACTGTTCTTGTTTGCTGAATTATGAAAGTTTTCAATCCTGAACACAGACGTGCCTATATACTTCATAGACGCGCTTAAAGGACACAAACACTATTTTGTTGGACACAGACGTGGTTATGTCAGACACATATGCATTTTTGAGATGTTGCAATGTTGCTCAAAAGACACAGATGTGTTTCTGCCCTTCACAGACGTGCTTAGATGACACAGATGCTATTTTGTCAGATCCAGACGCATTTTTGCAAACTTTGTGTAATTTTTCCAATCTGTGAAGTTGCTTGTTATGACCGAATCTGAATGTTTGACTATTTTTCGTGACAAGAGGACACAGTGTTGATGAGGACTCAATGTTTGCAAGTGTTTAGACTCCAAAATGACTTAAAGACAAGTGTGTTGTTTGATGTAAAAATTGTTTTGCATACACTTGAAGACACAAAAGACACAATGTTTTGATGTTTGGTCTTGAATGGTTGAATGTTCAAAATAAGTCAAGCACAATTCTTATGGCTGGCCAAGACAATAGTTGTTGATCCCACATGGAGTTTCCCCTGAGGCTATGCTATTCAGAGCGGATACTTAGATGCTTGACCCCACTGGCTCCACCCTTGGCACTCACTTCTCGGGGTAGCCAAGCATCAGTCCCCATGAAAACTCCTCATGGCAAACTTTGTATCTCTACTAAGAATCGTATGTGTGTGGGCCACTACCAAAGGTCTGACCTCCTGCCCCAACAACTAGAAGGATTTTGGCTTCTAAAACAAAAAGGTGCTAGTAAAGGCATCCGCTCATGTGGCCATGCATGCGGCACTTTCAGCTCTGTAAATACAGAAGGCTCCTAGCTGGTAGGGCTTATGCGCTACAAATGATCAAATAAATTTGATCAAATGGGTTTATGGGGAGACATAGTGTTGGTATGAACTAATCAGCACACGTTATTCATAGTTTTCACCATGAATACAATTAGTTATAGTGGTTTGGAAGAAGATGGCTTTTCTTTTGCTACCACTTGGGTCATTCTCTCCTTAGTAGTAGTCCTAATGACCACATAGGGAGACAGGCCCTCTAAAGTTTAAACAAAAAGAGCCTATTGCTCAAGACACAAAAGACAATGGTTCAATTTTAGTGCACTAATTGAAGTGTTTGCTAATCTACAAAAATAAGGCACACAATAAAAATCAAAAACCCTTGCCAAGGTCCTGCAACAAAGATCTATTAGTAGTTTGGATTGTTTCAAATGATCACCCATTCCTGCAAGCACACAAGTTAGGTAAATTTTAAACTCAAAAGACTTTGTGAAAATAGGGGCCTTTGACAAAATGATTTTGCTTTCAATACAAGCTGCACCAATTTCGTTAACTAGATCTGAAAATGTTAACTCAAAATAAACCAGATCTGAAAATCCGAATGACTAAAAATTGAATCAATGAAACCCAAAATGAAACAAGTGCATAGAGACGCGGTTATCAAAAACACAAATGCATCTTCTGGATCCAGACGCACTTAGATGAGACACAGACACGGTTCCAGAATGCAGATGCGGCTTTTGGACATAGACATGCCTGAAAACCCCACAGACGCGACTAGGGAACACAGATGCGATTTCCGAAATCTACAAAACAAAAAAAACAAAATACTGTCGAGGATGCAGACTCGATCCTAGATGTCGCAAATGCGGCAGAAAACCAAAAACGCAATCTGAAAGTACACAGACGCGAAAATATCAAAATGCTATCAAAAATGTCAAATCTGCAACTTCAAAATACAAAATTTGCAACAAGGATGTTAAATGTAAAAGGGACAAGAGTCCCACCGGGCATGCCAAAATGTATATGGTGAAAATGGATACAACAATATTGAAAGACTAAATTAATTCAACCACAAAACCCTAGCCTAACAAGAATAAAGATCCACCATAACATATGAAGATTACCTAAGACAATGCAAATAAAGTGAAATCGCAAAGATTATACCATCACATGTCCAATAGAGTTTGGATCTCCATTCTTCCTATCTCCATTGATCTTGCTTGATATATTTGCTCTCAAATTTTATATGTGCACAAGAGCTCAACAAAGAACGAAAATGTGGTTGCAAGTAGGATCGCATATGAAAGTGCAAAGCATAGTGTAGTCAAGTGCGTAATTGAGTTAGTCAGGGTTTGATAATGAAGGAAGCATCTCCTTATATAGAAGATGCTATATGAAATGGAGGGATAAGATTGAGAGGTGTAAAAGATAAATGGTCGGCTATGATTAAAGGGTAGGTAGAGAAAATAAGAAAATAATGAGAGGGTAGGTAGTTTAGGAATTAAGAGATGAATGACATGTGTCATAGGTAGAAAAGGCTAATGAATTAATTAAATAAATAAAGATTTATTTAATTAATAGAGGAAGTGGGATCAATTAAATAAATAAAAGTATTTATTTAATTTAGGAAAAGGGTAATTTAAATAAATAAATGTATTTATTTAAATGAGAAATAAGGCTAGAAGAGGATAAATGAATTAATTAACTAAATAAAGATTTATTTAATTAATAGAAGAATTAGGCTAAAGTAATTAAATAAATAAAATATTTATTTAATTAGACATGACAATTTTAGGTGTCTACAGTGTCAGCAGGGTCTTGTTTGGTAGCATAAGGACCTTGCTCGGTGACATCAGGATCATGCTCGGTGACATCAATGATTTCAACTGTAGCTTGCTCATCGACATCCTTGATTTTGAAGATTTCCTACCGCTTTGCTTTAGTCTCCTTTTCAACTTCAATATATAGCCCATTCATCAGTTTTAAGGCTCTCTATTTGACAAGAAACATTGAATTGTAGGTTGTCAGATGTTCCTTTATTTTAGTGACTAACATGTTAGGAAATAAATGAACCAGACTTCTCTCTCTAATTTGTTTCTTTGAGTCCATTGCATACTTCCACCTATTATCAATATGCAGATACAGTTCATTTGGAAGTGACTTAGCTAGTTCCAATGGAGATAACCGGAACTTTAGAAGTGTGCAGATGACAACTTCTTTAATTTGTCTCTTTTCATCATTGTTCCTAGTTTCATACTTGACATATCTAAATCCTCCAAATCCACCATATTCTTTCAGATTAGCATAGAATTTTTCAACACTATGTATATTTACCTTCTTGCTCTTGACAATCTGGAATTTGCTTGCATCCTCTGATTCGGTATCACTAGACTCTTTTGCCAAAATGAGTCTCCGAGTAGATTTCTTGTATGTCTTTTTTACCTTGGGAACAGTAACACCTTTTGTTTTCTTACTCAGTGAGGCTGCAGATGCTCTAGTGTTAGGTCACTTTATTGGAGGTGGACTCGGTGAGGCCTTTGATGTGTCCTGTTTCTTTCTCTTCAACACTTTACCCTTAGGCAATTCAGTGCTCAGTGTTATAGCTATCTCTTGGGCTTCAGATTCCTCTTCGGTAATGGCAATGGTGCCTTTGACAGGTGTAGAGGAAGAGTCTTCTCTGAATTTCTCTGACAATGCCTTAATCATTTTTGATGCCTTTCTTGTAGCTTTGGGTACTACAATGTTCATCTTTACTTTTTCCTTTACTTCATCATAGGTACCATACCTTAGCTCGGTAGCATGTCTAGGCAATGTAAGAAATGCATCAATTTGTTGTTTTGTGATGTCAAAATCAATTTCGTAACCCATTGGTGACAAAGATTGAGTCCTAGGTTCCACAGCATTCACATAACAGTAATCGGTGTCAACTTCAAAACATATATCATTTTTGTATTTCTCTACTAGTTGGGGTAGAATCCTATATCTGTTATGCATTTTCTCTTGAAATTTATTGAAGTAATCATCCATAATATCATTGAAATTATCACCTAACTTCTTAATGAAGTCATTTATCTGATGGGTGATTGGTTGATGTAGTTCCCAAACAACTTTACCGACTGATGGAAAGAATTTTTCAAAATAGAAAAACATGCATACCAATAATGATCTAAACTTTAGAGTATTAGCCAAGTTGTTCTTCTTCAGCTTCCTAATGGTGTTCATATTTTCAAATAGGTTCTTCAGCAATACCTCACATAGATCAATTTTCATTCCCTTTTTCACAATTTTGTATGTCAGGTCTACTGCTGCACTAGGAACACTGTTTTCCCTTGCCGATTGGAAGAAATAGTAGCCCATTACTCTAATGGCAAATTTTAGTTCTTCATTAGTGACATTATTCAGTTTCAATCCTCTACAATCAGATTCCACTCCGGTTAAATTGATTAATTCCTTTTGTGATATCATCTTCTGGGCTCGGGCATGATCATAGATACGGTAACCAGTAATCAGATGAATGATTTCCTTAGTAATCTTAAATGGTTGCTCTTCTAGCCACATGAAATCATCAAGAACTCTGCTCAGAACAAACTTGACCCACTGGGGTTTGAACACATGGAGATAGGTTAGGGCTTCAGTTAATCCCTTGATTTTGATGTGCTCATACTTGCTGTTCAATTTACCATTTGTACATAGCTCATCATAGGTGTCTTTAATTTCAACATGACCAAGTTCTTCAATACGACATTTGGTGAAGAATCTCACATCCTTGACTAGTAACACTCTATCCGGGATGAGTGAAAAGGTGGTTTTGTCATCCAGTTCAGAAGTGACTTTGGGAGTCAAAGAGTATTTTAGTGAGGACTTTTCTACATTCTTGACAACTATGGGACCTTGGATCTTGGGCGCCATTGTGGATTTTAGATAAAAACTAGCAAAGAGTCCTTAGGGTTTCAGGATTTCAAATGATAGACGCTTTATACTTAGCAGATAATGGCAACTAGATAAGATCGGTAAACTAGCTTAGCGATGTGTTGAGATTGATGTAAATACCTTGAATTTTCTTTGTAGGAGGTTTGATCACCTTAGATTCACTTGCTCTGCTTTCTCGAAAACTTGGTAAGTGAAAATGACCGCGAAAATGCTTTTAAGTACACAAAATACCTTATCAAGCTCCATGCGGGTTAGGTCAAAAAAATTAAATGCACTCGGTTCCTCTTTAACTGATTTACTCTCCTTTTTCCATTTTGACCGAGTAACCAAACTTCCTTCATTCACCAACTAGACAGGTTTCCTGTATTCATCGACTAGATAGGTTTCCTGTATTCACCGACTTGATAGACTTCCTGTAAAGTGCTTCAAAAGACTTTGATAGAATTTCAAACTTACTAATACATCTTAATTATGTAGATTTTGAATTAAGTACATAATAGAATAGGAACTGTTAAGATTTAACCTTGAGAGAATGCAGTCCCTTCATACCTTTACCGATTAATTTGGAATAGGTGCACCTAACTCGGTAGGTAAGGTGCTTTCTTTATTTGACACAATTTCCTTCTTTTTCCAAATCATCTTTATTTTTTCTTTTATTTCTTCAGTGTCTTTTCTAGGTAGATCTCTACAATCTCCAACTAAGTGTCCTACTTTGTGACAATGAAAACATGCCATACCAAGATTTCTCCATGATCTCGGTTGTTCATTCCAAACCTTATAAAATAGTTGGCACTTATATGTCCATATCTTCCACAACATTCACACCATATCCTTGTATTGTAATCCCATGGTACTGCAGAATACTGTCGGTAAGGATCTTTGTGAGTTTGGTAACCTCTAGCATTTGCTCGGTGTGCATACCACATATAGTTCTTTTGCTTAAACCAACACTTCTCGGTATTATGTCCATATCTATTGCAGTTTTTACAAAACCCTTTGAGTTTTGCCTATTGATAATTCTTAACAGACTTTGTCCAATATTGATTAGATGTGTGACCATATTTATTGCAATTATAACAATAACCTTTAGACTTAGTGATATTCGGTTCCTTACCTTTTCTAATTTGGCATATGTTGGCAGTGTGACCTTGATTTCTACAGTAGTTGCAAATAGGCTTCTTTCTTTTGATGTTATTCTTGTTTCCAGCTTGCTTTGATGATTCTCCTCTCTCGGTAGTATGAATTCCTTTCTAGGTAGAGACTTTCCTTTCTAACCAAGTCCTACATCTTTGTTGGGTCATCTTGTATTCAGTTGCTCATCCAACATCTTTGATGCTTCATAACTCTTCTTCGGTGTTTCTTTGGATTTCTTCTCTATTTCAAGTTCATCAATCAACCTTGATACTTCAAGTTTCAATGTTTGATTCTCATCATTTTTCAGAATTACTTCATGATGTGCATAACCTAGTTGATCTAATAGGTCTTGTTGAATTCCAGTTAACCTTATGATTTCATCATTCTTATCAAATACTAAGACTTCAAGTTGTTGTTTCTCTCTCTATAGATCTGTTGCTTTATCCTCAACTGTCCTTAATGCATCAAGATTTTCAGTCATCTGTGTGCTGAAATGTTCATGTTCTCTTTTCATTGCTTTCAGTTGATCAGCCAGTGCTTTGTTCTTTTCTTTCAATACTCCAATCATTTCTTCAATTTATTCAAATATACTATTCTCAAATGATGTCTCAATTTGTTCCACTAACTCTTGAGAATCCTGCAAATCATCAGATAATCCTCTTCTTAATTTCAGAGATTTTTGCATTTGCCTTTGCATGTCTGTAATCACTTGACTATCATGATCTAGCTCTTCTTGCAGATACACAATCCTTTGAGATTGTTTATAGCCTTCCATTGATAAGATCTTTCTCTTTAGGTAGTTAAACCCTTTTCCAAGATTCAAGATCTGATACCAATTGTTAGGCCCAATATGGAAAGCTAATGTACTGAGAGGGGAGGGGTGAATCGACACATCAAAACATTTCTTCAACAATAACTTTACTGTTATGCATAAACTGAATAGTGCAGTAACATAATATAAAGCTAAAACAAATAGATAAAAATCATACATGATTCACTCCATAACACATATATTTTGGTTACGTAGAAACTCTTGGTTAGAGAGAAAAACTGTGATGGGGATGGCACCCACAACTTCACTACTGCAATAATAAAGAGTGCTCGGTTAGAGCTACATATTTAGCTATTTCTGATAGCATACCCTGTTAGGAGTAACAAGATCTGTTAGATCTACCTTGCTAAAGAATTTTACAACACTTCATCTAAATGTTGCACCTGGTTAGAGGCTTTACAATTTATAGACTTGATTAGAGTCTTTTACCCTGTTAAAGGTTTCTCTTACAACTTCAAAATATTACAATAAAATTATTACAAATATCTGCAACTTTACATCTGGAATGTTATAGCAGATTCTATGTGCTCAGAATAAGATTACCTTACTTATAGCATAGCTTGATAACCCATATAGTAACTTGATAAACCCTTCTGTTTACTCTGTCCTTCAACTATTCTCTAAAAACCTTCTCAGTGATGTTTGTGTCTCTATAACAGTCTTCTCACACTCATGCACACACACCTTTAACTCTTAACTCATGCTATATAAATAGATCTCTTATGACGGTGATCCAATTCATTGCTTCGATCTTGTAAACACGATTTATTGAATGAATAACCATGTAGATTATTTCATTAGTTAAATGACCTCAAAATCATACACAATCTTTAAGTGCAATTTCCAATGTGATAACGGTTAGATGTGCCTCAATCTTGTAACATGTTTTCATATGCATGTCCAGGTTCAATGAATCTGGTAACATGTTTCACTTGGTGTATATCAACTCGGTGTGTCATCTTTGCTACTTGGTAGACATGTAAAGATACTTGGTAGACAGCTTGGTGCATACTGCGTTCTATGACTGCTTTCTTCTGTAACCAACTAGACTGTGCATACCAAGTGAATATCTTGTTAATAGATAACCGACTAGAGTATATAGTATAACTTTGACATAAAACTAATGGCAATCTAATAAGTAGTAACAGAGATGGACACTATGACTCCTAAAAATGGGAGAAATCTCTTGGAAGATGCAAGTGTACTAATATTTTTGGGATGGGATTTGAAATCTTCCCTGGTATTTGATAGTTTCTTGCCCAATAGTGGTGAAAAATATAACTTCAATCCTACAAGAGTGACTCAAATCTTTATTGGATCAAGATATTGTTGGCATTCTGATACTATTTTGTATGACTGGTAAATGGTATGGTTGTCATTGTTGGCAACATCATCTCCTTAGTCTTCACAGTCCATCGGTAGTGAGTAGACCGGAAATAAGTGAGTAGACCGGCAAGCAATGAGTAGACCAGCAAGTAGTAAGCATACCAAAAAATAGTAAGAAGATTGGGTAGCGGTGAGTAGATCGGCACAAAAGAGGCTCACTGGCTAAGCAAAGAATAGACAGGTATACAACAGGAAATCAGCTAGATAGGTTTTGATTGATACACTAGAAGAGTCGATAACTGACAAACTGGTAATGTTCAGTTACATCTAGCTATATCAAGATTCTTCTCCAGTCAACCGATGGACTTATCAGCATGTTCGACTATATTGACAGAGATTCCTACATGATTTTAGAGATGTGATTTAAGGCCTGACAACGGAATTTTCAAAGGTATGTTTTGGAGGGAAATTTGGCAATAGATTAAAGGGTTTATAAATACACATATCTCATTATTGAGATGGTTGTTGTCAAGGTGAATGAAGTGCTGGTATTATGGATTTTTTGTATTGGTTTTGTCATTGATGTCAAAACTTGTCAACACTTGAGAACACTTGGAGATCTTTGGTTATGTTCACCAGCATGTTCAGTGACTTATGCATAGTCACCGGTATCTGGTTCACTGGCAGGTTATATTGTTCACTGGCACTCAGAATGACTTGGAGATTACTTGGTTATGTCAAAGACATTGTTTGGACACGTGGTTTTGGTGATTTTTTCATTGGTCTAATCGGGTTTGCATATCTGTTGTTACCAACAAATAGGTCTAGGTAATGGACCGGCAAGCATTATCTTTTCCAGATTAGCATGACACATTATGGAGATGATTTGTTATTGTTGTAAATGCATTTAGCCAACATCATGCAGTGTATATTGATTCATTTGTAATTGATTTTATTGTAATATCTTTTAGTGAGCCGACCTACTGATTTGGTCTTAGGTTTTGGTATATATGTAAGATCTCATTTATGAGATTATGCGATAGAAGTGGAAAAGGAATATAATAAGGTATATGCGAATATAAGCAAAGCTATGCACGCAGACATCATTCAAGATTGAAGGAAGGTTTGAAGAAGGCAAATCAGAGCTTAACCGGTACTGAATCCAACATATGAAGATGCTATTTTGAGCAGTACATTATCATTGGATTTAACCATCCAATTGTAGTTAGTGTGACTCCCATTTTGTGTTTGAGCAGTGAGCTCTAGGCAGTTGGCCTTTCTGCATGTGCAGACCCCATTTGTACACACATACTATCTGCAAAAGTATCATCTGATTGTGGGTAAGGTTTCCCACTGTGTTTTTTCCCCTTACAGGGTTTCCATGTACAAATAACTGTGTTATGTGTTGTGTATGTTATTTGTGTTTCAGTTTCATGCATTAAACTTTACCAGTACTGCAATTAACTGTTAAACTGTCTACCGGCATTAAAGTTTGGTTTACCGGTATTATGCACTAATTTTGGTTAAAGTATATTTGGTTGAAATTAATAGACAACTGATTCACCCACACCCCCTCTCAAGTGCCTCCAGGACCTAGCAATTTGTATCAGAGCTTAGTCCTCTTTTTGCAGAAGTTTAACAACTTGAGGAGATCCTATGTCTACTAACTATTTCAGGAAGCATAGTCCAAAGCTTGATGGAACCAACTATGGTATATGGAAAATCAGAATGGAGACTCATTTGAATTGCATTAGAAAGGACATATGGGATGTTACAAAGAATGGCTATGTTGTTCCTACTCAAGGTCAACCTAGTCCACCGACCTTGGCTAAAGATGAGGAAAATGATTGCAAAGCAAGAGAAGCACTTTTGAGCATATTATCAGATCAGCAAATCATGGGATTATCAGATAGATCTACTGCTAAAGCTATTTGGGATAAATTAGAGGCTTTGAATGAAGGTGATACCATAGTCAAATTTGCAAAACTGGAATGCTTCCAGGTCGGGTATGAAAATCTAAAAATGGAAGAAGATGAAAGGATTTTTGCTTTTATGGAAAGAGTTAATGAAATTGTTTTGGGTATACAATGTTGTGGAGGATCCTTAAGTGAAGATGAAATTGTTTCTAAAGTTTTAAGAGCCTTGCCACTAGCATACAAAATGAAAGTAACTGCTATTAATGAATTAAGAACAATGCCTAATGCATCAGTATCTAGAGATAATTTGGTTGGAAAAATTTCAGCTTTTGAAGTTGAGGAATTTGGTCCTATTGCTACAATTAAGAAAAATTTAGCTTTCAAGGCATCATCATCATCTGCAGCATCATCATCATCATCATCTGAAAATTCAGATTGGAAAGCCTTTTATGCAAGAGAACTTGAAGAAATTAGAAAGGAGAATGAAGAACTGGAAGAACTTGAAGCACTATTTGCAAGAAAAATGCCTAAAGGTCCACTTGGAAGTAAGTATGAAGGTAAAGCGCCATTTAAATGTTTTGACTGCAATAAAATTGGTCATATGGCTTGTAGGTGTCCTAATAGACATGCAATATTGAAAGAAGAAGCTAAAAGAACATACAAGCCTAACCCTGAATATATACAGTTTTAAGAAGAATAGAGACAAATCATGTTACTCTGTTGATGAAGGAGTTACTAATGATTCTGATGAGGAACCAGCAGACAATGGATGGGTTTTTGTTGCTATAACAAAAGATCAACTGGCACCTACTATTCAACCGGTAGAGCAAGCCTTGGTAGCTAAAATTGAAGATAAGGATGAATGGATCATTGATGCTAGATATTCACATCATATGACTGGTGATAAGAGTAAATTCCTAACCTTTCAAGAATACAATGGAGGTCTAGTAAGATTTGGAGATGAAAAATCTTGTTTGATCAAAGGAAAAGGCATTATATCTTTTGATGGTAAGCACAATATTGATAATGTTTACTATGTTGAAGGTTTGAAGCATAATCTTTTGAGTGTTGATCAATTAGTTGAAAAAGGATTTCAATTACAATTCAAGAATGATAAATGCAAAATCATGAATAGAACTAGTTTGGAAATTGCAACCGGTAATCAAACTAGAGGTAATATCTTTCATTTGAATAACAATGAGAAGACATGCTTGATTGCACATATTGATGAAAGTTGGCTATGGCATAGGAGACCGTGTCATGTAAATTTTGATTGCATTGTGAAAATCAGTACAACTAAGGCAATAAGATATTTACCTAAGATTGTTAAACCTCACAATCTGGTATGTAAGGAATGTCAATTTGGAAAGCAAGTTAGAGCAACTTTTAAGAGTATTCCAGAAAAATCCAATAATGTTCTTGACTTAATTCATACTGATTTATGTGGTCCAGCAAGAACTAGAAGTTTACAAAGAGATAGATATTTTATGCTAATCATTGATGATTATTATAGAATGTGTTGGGTTACTTTTCTCAGGGAGAAATCAAAAGATTTTTGGAAATTCAAACTATTCAAAGTCATGGTAGAGAATAAAACCGGTAAGAAAATCAAATGTTTGAGATCAGATCAAGGAGGTGAATTCACATCTAAGGAATTTAATACATTCTGTGAAGTGAATGGAATCAGAAGACAGTTATCAGCACCTCGGACACCCCAGCAAAATGGAGTTGTGGAAAGGAAGAACAGAACTATTTTGGATGCAACTAGAAGCATGATATCATAAGCAAACCTACCTCATGTGTATTGGAGAGTAGTCAATACAGCTGTTTATACATTCAACAGAGTTTACATCAAAGGTGAAACCAGTAAGACCCCTCATGAACTATGGTTTGGTAATACTCCTACTCTTAAATATTTCAGAATATTTGGAAGCAAATGTTATATTAGGAGAGATAATTATATTGGCAAATTTGATCCTAGAAGTGATGAACGAATATTTCTTGGTTATTCATCTAACAGCAAGGCATATAGATGTTTTAATAAGAGATTGCAGAAAATCATTGAAAGTGCAAATGTGAAGATTGATGAACAATTTAGAAGGTCTATAGACTCTGAGCTGGCAGTTGAGATAATCACAAATGAACCTACTATAAGCACTCTGGTACCCGATGTTGATCCAGTCACACTAGTATCATCTAAGAATTCCATAGTGACTGAAGAAGAGTAGCAAGTAAAAACACCCAAGTATGTAAGATTGAATCACTGTGAAAGTTAGATAATTGTGAATAAGTATCAAAGAGTTATGACTAGAGGACGACTGGAAAATGAAGAGGTATGTCTTATTTCTCAATTTGAACCAGCAACTATTAATGAGGCATGTGAAGATAAACATTGGATTAAGGCTATGGAAGAAAAATAATTTGTCCACTGGTGAAAACCTGGCAAACAGGCGCCTTGGGCAAGTACCATGATGAAAACCTAGCAAATAGGCATCATGCGTAATCTATGAACTTCTTGCACACCACACTTGGGGGCAGGTTTCCTCCTTCATATCCTATCGCCCTTCATTATCCTATCATACCATGTCATTACCCTTCCTTGTCCTATTGTCCCTCATGTCCAATTTCCCTTTCCACCTTTGATCTTGACAAGGCTGAGGATCGTCATGAGCATCATGCATCTTGTTTGCAGCTTTTCGTCTATCATAGCTTTTGGTCATTTATCCATTTGCTTATTATAACCTTTCATCCATATTCCCTCTCTTATTGCAACTTTCTACCACTATCCCATATCCTATCCATATCTTATCACTATCCATACACTCTTTTTCATTCCTTGATCTTGATCTGACATAAGGACGCAAAATTTAAACATATTTTTCAAAAACCTCTTGACATGTCCCTCATGCCATGTCACTGCTTTACATTGTCATATCCAGTCTCTTGTCCCATCACGCCATAGCTCTTGGAAAATGCATCTGTATTTTCTCCACAATAAAAGGCCTTTGTCTTCCCTCTATCCACCATCATTTCAGCAAGCCTATTTATTCACCTATCATATTCCTTGCCTTGCTAGACACTGGGGGCAAAATAATTCATAAAAATCTCTTAAAAATTGAAAATGTCCTGAAAAAATCTCAAAAACATTTAAAAATGTCTTGAAAAAATCTCTTAAAAATTGAAAATGTCCTGAAAAAATCTCAAAAACATTTAAAAATGTCCTGAAAAAATCTCAAAAAAAAAATCGAATAATGTCCTGAAAAAATATCTAAAAATTGAAAAATGAAAATCCCTAAAAAAATCATAAAATGTCCTAAAAAAATGAACACAAAAACATTTCAAAACATTAAAATCCAAAACACAAGCATTTTGTCAATAAATAACCCTTTTGTGCATAAGACAAATCGCTGAGCATACCTCTAACGATAATCAATCCAACACTGCACTTTAATAAAATCATGTATAAACAGATGAACTTTTTCAATCAAAACCAGACATTCAAACTGATCAAACTTGTCATATCAATCAACCTCAAAATCATTTGTCCTTGTCTCTACTATCATGGGTCTTATACAGGGTGTGGTATACTCGAAACCAGACTGTGTTCTGTCTTAGACGGGGTACCGCATGTCCTGAAACCAGATAGCATGATCGTCCTATCAGCAATTTCAACTTTTGACAATGAAGATCAAGATGTTTGTCTGATTTGCTTGAATTTGTGTATGTTATCTTTTTATTGATTTATCTTTGGCTTCGGTCATGTTCCTATGTTGCTCGATGATGTCACTGAGTGATTTAGAGTGACCGGGATGGCTCATGGCCCCTTTCTTTTTGTTGTGATTGTTGTTTGTCTGTGATGTGTCTGTCTTTTGCAAAAAGGGTTGCATTTCAACTCTGGCCTTCAATGCCATGATGCTACGCATTCGTTTTGCTACATTAAAATAAAGGTTCTCACCTACAAAGTGCATTACTGAAAGCAAGTTTTTCTTCATCTCTAACTATCCTCTGTCTAATTTCTTCTTACTAACATTTCTTCCATCCATCTTGGCAGTCCATTTGATCCTATCATTTTCTATCATTCTTATTGATCAATTGGCCTCTTTTCTACATGTTTCCGGCCAATTCCTCGAGGGGGCATGCATATGTCATTGTCAGCGTCTGGGGCATTTTCATTATTGTTCTTTGAAACAACGCTTAAAATCGCATTGTCTCAAAGAGGGGAAAAATGTAGACACCTAAAAATGGTCAACGCTTGCGGAGTCATACTTTAACATTTGCGCATTGCCTCATTTTAGGTTTTTGCATCGCATTAACATTTCTCCTATGATTCGTACTTGGTTTTTTATCATTTGCGAACATCGAGTCATTCTTCTACATTCTTCATTTATCTCGTTCTCGAATTTGGTCTTGTCGACAACACTATCCAGTCATGATTTTAATCGATCTTATCCTATTGCATCAATGTGCGTGCTTATTTGTCATCATTTTGGACATCGTCAATCCTTATTAGGGTTTTGTCCTCCTGTCAATCTTGCGATCAATTTGTCATCGATCGTTGTCCTCTTATCAATCTTGTCATCTGGCGATCGATTTATCATCAATCTTGTCATTTTGCGATCGATTTGTCATCGGTCGTTGTCATGTTCGATCTTGTCATTTTGTGATCGATTTGTCATCGATCATGGTCATTTTCAATCTTGTCATCTTGCAATCTATTTTGTCATCAATCCTTGTCCTCTTGTCAATTTTGTCATTTTGCGATCATTTCGCTATCGATCATTGTCTGTCTCAATTATGTCAATTTGGATCAATTTGTCATTGTTCCTCATCAATTGGCGCATTTATCAATCAAATCATTTATCACATTGGTCCTTTGTTAAATCAAAATCATGATCGACATTAATTATCTTCAATCAAGACCTAATTGTCATCCTCACATTGCTAATTCACCTTCTAGGGTTTCATGATTTAGTCATTTAACCTTGCTTATCATTTTCTTCCTTTAGGATTAATAAATTACTTATTTATCCTAAGTCTTCTCATTACAATTAAATATTCATTTAATTGGCTAATTATTCCTCTTTGTGAATTAATTAATAAATGAAAGATTATTAATTAATTTACCTAATTTCTAATTCCTAATTTTCATCAATTTCAATTTTCTAATTTTCTTAATTCCTAATTTCATTTTCCTCCTATTTCTCTCCTAAATTCATGGAAATGACATGTCAATTTGTCATAAATTTGTCATAATTGACAATCAATCAATTTTGACATAGAAGTTGTCATAATTTGTCATAAATTATCAATCAACAAATTGTGCATAGAAAGTGCATAATTTGTCATAATTGACATAATTGATTTGCAATTTCCATTTGAATTGAATCATGCTAATCTTGTCATCTCTCCAATTCTTCTATAAATTGGATGATCTTCATCAATCAAGGCTAATTGGTAATTGATAATCAGGCTATCAAATGTATGCTTCTAGTACTCTTGATCAATAAATCAATGTCAATCTTGCTTTCAATGATGTGTGTGCACTTGTAGGTGAGATCCACAATCCAACCCTTTGAAGAGGAAAGAAGAACAATGGAGCCGCATGGAAGGAGCATTCAAATCATCATCCGGTTTGCATAATTTCTAGTTTTGTATGCTTTGTTTTCATGTCTCTATTGAATGTGTCTTAGGATAGATTCATTGCAATTTGCTTTTGTGATTGAGCTAGTATGTTTATCTTGTCTTGTGATGATTTCCTATTTCCTAACGTACATTAATTGGTGAACCCGACGTGAACACTAACCTTCTAACCTCTTTATGGTGTTTTGAGTGCTCTCAAGTTGATTTGCAGGCCAAAAAACCCAAAAACAGGGTCGTGCAGGGTATTTTGGAGACTTCTGCGCCTGTGTAAGACAACTTGCGCTTGTGTAGAGGACATTCTGTGCTTGTGTCATGGGTTCTGCGCCTGTGTCATGAGTTTTACGCCTATGTAAAGTCCAGAACAGAGGTAAAAAAATGCAGTGTTTACTTGAAATTTGTGTAGTTTTTGCATTCTGTTTTCTGTGCTTTGGATTTTGGTACTAATTGTCTGTGCAGAATCTTGGCATACGCATGGCAAAGACAATAAATCAAACTGCTAACATGTGTTATGCAGAATCAATAGTCAAAGACAACAAATCAAACTTCTAACTCGGGTTTTGCAGGTTGCCTTGGAGAAACAATCAAACTTTGTGTTTGCATTTAATTTTTAGGCACTTAGTGATTTTTAAATAGGTTGGAATGAACGTGTTTGTGCTTTGATTGTTGAGTATGACATTGGAGTAGGAGAGTATGCTCTCATCCTTCTTAGGGTGATCAGAAATCCAAATCTTCGATACCATGCTCATGTCTTTGATTGTTTGTCTCCTTTAGAGGGCCTGCCTTCCCGACCACTTTGCTTTTGCAAGCAAGTGATAATTGTGAGAAGGAGATGACCCAAAGTGAGTACGGCTAGAATTCCTTGGCATTCTAACTCACTATAAAAAAATACCCGATGAGCGAAAGCTTTGAAGGAAGTGTTACGTGGGAATTGCAGTTACTTGGGAAGTGATGACCCTTGGACTCTTTCTCATATCAACATCTAAGTAGGGCCTCTTGGTCTAAATTGTGCTTGTGCGACTACATTTGTTTGGTATCTTGATGGGCTTAATGTCTCAATCACGCTTGTGTGACATCAAGGAGTAACGCTTAACAGAAATCCTTACTAAACACCTTGTTTTTAGAGGCCAAAAACCCTTCTAGTTGCTTGAGAAGGACAAATTCGGATACTTGGAAGAGATACTAAGTTCGCCATGGGGAGATTTCCATGGGGACTGATGCTTGGCTGCCCTGAGAAGTGAGTGTCGTGGAGGGGAGCCCGTGGGGTCAAGCATCTATGTCAGAATGAGAACCGGTATATGGGAAGTTTTGTATAAGGGTTTCATTTGGCATGACTACCGGTTGGTAGTCTCAACTTCAGGGTTTCTAGTTGATGCATTCCAAGCCTGTGTGATTCAACCGATGACATCCTGTGATGAGTTAGCATTGTAATGAAGACTAGATAGTGTTGCCACATCAGCCTTATGCACATGAAGGATTTCCTTGACGATATTGCATGGAGATTGATCCTATCTACCTCGGGAATGTGCAAAGTCTCTATAAATGGTGGAGAGCACGTGATGGGTTATCAACTTCCTGAATCGGAAAAGAATGAACGTTGGATTAAATGCAGTATGATTAACAGTCAGGATTGAACTGATTGAATTGTTAAACCTAAATGTTTAGGGTTTAGGGTTTACACTACCGACCTATCTATCTCCTATAAGGTAGATGATGTTTTTCATTTTGAGGTTGTTGGCAAATGCTATGTGTGTATCCAAGTGAAGAAATACTTGATTCTTGCTAGACCGGAGAAGTGTATTGATACCTGTAGAGTGTGATATCAGAAGCAAAGGAGCTAAAGTGGATCTACCTTGGCATTGAGTGTTGTTATCATATCAGTGTATTACCTGTTGACTTCTAACCATTTCAGTAGTTGGAAAATCCCTTAACCAGGTAGTCTTAATAGGCTTTTGTGTAAATCCTTTAACAGGGTGACTCAATTTAATGAGTTCTTCAAATTTTCTTGTGAGGTAACCTTTAATAGGGTTCTAACCTTTAACCGGGTATTTAGCCATCCCTTAATCAGGTGATCCCTAGCAAGATCAGTTCCTAGAAGAACCTATTATAAAAGTCTTTAACTAGACTAGGCTCCTAACAAAGCGTACCTCAAATAAGTTCAAAGAACAGCTTGTGGGTATTCATCCCCACCGTGGTTTTTCCCAATTGGGTTTCCACGTGAAAAATCAGTGTGTCATGTGTGATGCTTCTCAAGTGATTCTTTAATATTTTTTGTCAAGTGGTAAAGCATGTTGAACCGGTAGTCATTATATTTTTGATGATATATTACTTGTTTATGCATACGGGTGAAGTGGAAATGAGATATTAGATTGTGTAGAGATCTAAGTGTTTACCGATTTATGTCTTTCATACTCTCATTGTGTTCTACCAGTAGTGCCTGAATTAGATCAGTGTTACTATTTACTAGTTAAGTGCAGTCTTTCCAGTCAAACTGGTTCTGGGAAAGTTTTTGTCTGTACTGATTCACCCCCCCTCTCAGTACCAGTTTAGTACTAACTGATTCATCATTATTCATCAATTGGTATCAGAGCATCCTCTAGGTCCTCTATGTTGTAAGCTTAACCACTTGAGGAAAAGATCCTACTCTAATGATGAAGAGGGAAGGTCAAAAGTTCAACAAAGATAACTTCAAGATATGGAAGGACAAAATGAAGATCTACATTAAATTCTTATGTTATTCCTACTCGTACTCTCACTGATGATCAAAAAAGAGAGATTTAGGAGAATGGGCAAGTCATGGAAGCCCTAATCAGCAGTCTATCTGACATTGAGTTTATTGATGTTCAGGATAAAGATGATCTCAAAGAAGTATGGGATTCTCTAGAGAATATCTATGGCGGTGATGAGAATGTGAAATAAGATAAGGAAGAGAGCCTTAGGGGAAAGTTTGAAGACATACGGATGGTTGAAGGAGAGACCATTCAACAATATGGAATAAGAATCAACACTGTTGTTGGAGACATCATGAGTGCAGGTGGTAAAATAGATGATTCCACTGTTGTTAGCAAAGTCTAGAGATCCTTATTACCAATCTATGCAATAAGGGTTGCTGTTATTCAAGAGTTGAGGTCTATAGACAAGACAAAGGTATCCCTAGACTCCATCATTGCTAAGTTGACAACTTATGAGCTAAATAATTATGATGGTGATATTTAGAAGACTGAATCAGCCTTTAGAGCATCTGTAGCACTAGTTGTGAACCAAGACAAAGCAGAGAAATGGATGATGAGGAGATCTTGATGGAATTTGAAGCTCTTCTTGCCAAGAGACTTCCAAAGGGAACTGGTAAATACAGAGGTAAGCTCCCTTTGAAATTCTTTTCTTGCAATAGGATAGGACACATTATTGTAAACTATCCTAATGGTGATAATAAGGACAAACCAGAGAAGTTCAAGAAGTTTAAAGGAGGAAACAAGAGAAAATATTTTGTAGCAGTTGACGAAGGTGTCACTGATGAGGAATCAGAAGATGAAGAAAGTGAAGACATTGTGTTTGTAGCAGTTAAGGAAGAAGTGTTAGACAAGAAGGCTCTTGTCTCCTGCTTTGATAATTCCAATGAGTGAATTATTGACAGTGGTTGTTCTCACCACATGACTAGTGACCAGAGTAAGTTTTTGCCTCTGGAAGAGTATTATAGTGGTGTGGTCCGATTTAGTAATGATGCACCATGTATGGTAAAAGGCAGAGGGTCCATCTCTCTAAATGGAAAAAATAGTGCTGATAATGTGTATTGGGTAGAAGGTCTTGGGTACAACCTTTTGAGTGTTGCCCAACTGAATGACAATGGACTCACTCTTGAATTCAAAAATGGAGTGTGCAAAATAAAAGGAAAGAGTGCTGAACTGATGGCTACCGGCATGCAGACCAGAGGTAACTTATTTCAGCTAAATGCAAATATTAGTACATGTCTAATGGCTAAGTTTGATGATAGCTGGATATGGCATAGGAGACTCTGCCATGTAAACTTTAAAAATATTGTGAAGGCCAGTAAGATCAAGGTAGTTAGTGGATTTCCTGTGGTGAGCAAACTGGAGAATCCTTTGTGCAGAGAGTGTCAACTTGGGAAAATGTCTTCCTCAACCTTTAAAGGTAAACCTTTCACTGTAGGCAATTTACTTAATCTTGTGCATACTGATTTGTGTGGTCCTATGAAAAGTAGGAGTGTGCAGGGAGATAGGTATTTTATGATTCTCATTGATGACTACTCAAGAATGATGTGGGTCACATTCTTGAAAGATAAGTCTGAAGCTTTTGGAAAGTTCAAATCTTTCATAACACTAGTCGAAAAGAAAAGTGGTAAGAGGATTAAGTGCCTAAGAACTGATCAAGGAGGAGAATTCACTTCCAATGAATTCAATAAGTACTGTGAAGAGAATGACATCAAGAGGAAACTGTCTGCCCCCTGGACTCCACAGCAAAATGGCCTAGCAAAGAGGAACAACCAGACTGTACTTGAAGCAGCCAGAATGATGCTAATTCAAGGGAAGGTTGCTCACACCTTCTGGAGAGAAATGGTGAGCACTGTAGTTTACACTATGAGTAGGGTACTCATCAAGAAAGGTAAGGATAAAACACCTTATGAGTATTGGACAGGTAAGACTCCTATAGTAAGCTACTTTAGAGTGTTTGGTAGCAAATTTTATATCAAGAGGAGTGAACATCAGAGCAAGTTTGATGCAAAATGTGATGAGGAAATATTCCTAGGATATTCCACCAAAAGCAAAGCTCTCAAGTGTTTCAACAATAGGACTCAGAGAATTTTTGAAAGTATTAATGTCAGAGTTGATGAAACCTCTGAGAAACCTGAGGAAACTGACAGTGAGTGAGAGGTAGATGAATCGATTGTAACCTTCTGGGAACTGGTTGCAAAATAGCCTAGTACCAATAGCAGTGCTCCTACATTGGCAGATGTTGATACCAATGAAGATGAGGATGAAGAAGAAAAGCAAGAGGAAACAACTAAGATCATTCCTAGGTATGTAAAGCTAAATCATGGTCCAAAGTAGATCATAGGAGACAAGGATGTAGGAATTCTTACAAGAAGAAAGGTCAGAGAAAATTCTTGCATGATCTCTGAATTTAAGCCTAAAACATTTAAAGAGACACATAACGATGAAGACTGGATCAAGGCAATGGAAGAGGAACTTGACCACATAGAAAAGAATGGTACATGGTCTTTGGTACCCAGACCTGAGCATAAAAATGTCATTGGCACCAAATGGGTTTTTAGGACCAAGTTGAATGGAGATGGCACAATGGTAAGAAACAAAGCTAGACTTGTGTGTAAGGAATATGCTCAAGAAGAAGGAGAAGAATATGGAGAAACCTTTGCTCTAGTAGCTATATTGGAAGGAGTTCATATGCTTCTTGCATATGTAGCCTTCAAGGGATTCAAAGTATATCAAATGGATGTAAAATCTACAATTCTGAATGCAATACTTGAAGAGGAGGTGTATATAGAGCAACCAGATGGGTTTTCCCTATCAAAAGATAGTGACATGGTGTGTAGGCTACATAAAGCCTTGTATGGATTGAAGCAAGCACCTAGAGCATGGTATGAATGCTTACACTCCCATCTTGTGAAGTTTGGATTTGAAAGAACAAGTGAAGATAGCAATATCTATCTGATGTTAGAAGGAGATTGGATTCTCATCTGTGAGGTATTTGTTGATAACATAATTTTTGGTGAAGATGACAAGATGAGTCATGATTTTTCAGATGAGATGAAGAAGGAATTTGAGATGTCACTTATAGGGGAGATTAAGTTCTTCATTGGACTACAGATTCAACAAATGAAAGATGGTATCTTTATCACTTAGTCCAAGTATGTCAAAAAGGTGTTGAAGACCTTTGGCATGGAAGACAGCAAACCGGTTGGTACACCGATGGTGACCGGTTGTAAACTATCAAAAGAGGATGACTCGGCATTGGTGAATGAGAAGGAATATTGATCAATGATTGGTAAGTTGCACTATGTAGTACATAGCAGACCGGACATTGCACATGTAGTAGGCATTACTACATGGTTCCAGAAAAGCCCAAGATAATCCCACTTGGTAGCACTCAAGAGGATTCTTATATATCTGAAGGGAACTATTGACTATGGATTATGGTATCCATATAGTAATGATTTCAACCTGAAAGTGTTTACAGATGTTGATTGGGCTGGTAATGTGGATGATCAGAAAAGCACAAGCAGTAGTGCATTCTTTCTTGGTGGTAGACTGGTCTCATGGATGAGTAAGAAGCAAAGTTTTATCTCTCAGTCTACAGCAGAAGTGGAATATGTTGCAGCATTTATGAACTGCACCCAGACAATTTGGATGAAGCATGTATTAAGTGGCTTCAAAGTTCCTGTATCTGAACCGGTAAGCATATTTTGTGACAACACAAGTGCAATTAATATTTCCAAAAATCCGGTTTTACATACTAGAACCAAGCACTTCGAGCACAAGAATCATTTCTTGAGGGAGAAGGTTCAGAACAAAGAGGTTGTATTGGAACATGTTTCTAGTAAGGAGCAGTTAGCAGACATATTCACCAAGCCTCTACCGAAGGCTACATTTACCTATTTAAGAGGTGAATTAGGGGTGTTGCCCCTTCAAGAGGTGAACTAAAGGTTTGTGCTCCACATTAGTCAGGTATTGCATTGATAAAAAAAAATCAAGATTGGTGTGTTGAAAGATGTTACTCCTTAGGGGGAGTAGCATAATGGAACATAGTTGTTTGTGCCTTCACTTTGGCATTGTTGTCAAAGAGGGAGAAGATGTGAAGTGGAGAAGATATCTACAGTATTGGGGAGAAGATGTGAAGTAGAGAGATATCTTTATATATTGCCATCAATGCCAAAGGGGGAGATTGTTGGCATATGTGCAGAACTTGATGACATGATGATATTGTATGTTATCATTGATGTCAATATATTGAAGTAAGCAAACTAGCAAGAGAACCGGTATGATATTGTGAACCAGTATATGTGAGAACCGGTATGATAATGTGAACTAGTATATGTGAAAAAGTGAAGCGGTATGTTGGAATGAGAACCAATAGATGGGAAGTTTTGTATCGAGGTTTCATTTGGCATGACTACTGGTTGGTAGTCTCAACTTCAAGGTTTTCAGTTGATGTATTCCAAGCCTGTGTGATTCAATCGATGACATCTTGTGATGATTTAGTATTGTAATGAAGACCAGATAGTGTTGCCACGTCAGCCTTGTGCGCGTGAACGATTTCCTTGAGGATCTTGCATGGAGATTGATCCTATCTACCTAAGGAATGTGTGAAGTCTTTGTAAATGGTGGAGAGCCTGTGATGGGTTACCAACTTCCTGAAGTGGCAAAGAATGAACATTGGATAATGTATTGAGATATGTTCAAGACTGTTGTATTCAGTGCAGTATGATTAACGATCAGGATTGAACCAATTGAATTGTTAAACCTAAATGTTTAGGGTTTAGGGTTTACGCTACCGACCTATCTGTTTCCCATAAGGTCGATGATGTTTTTCATTTTGAGGTTGTTGGCAAATGCTATGTGTGTATCCAAGTGAAGAGATACTTGATTCTTGCCAGACCGGAGAAGTGTATTGATACCTGTAGAGTGTGATTGCAAAAGCAAAGGAGCTAAAGTGGATCTGCCTTGGCATTGAGTGTTGTTATCAGATCAGTGTATTACCTATTGACTTCTAACCATTTCAGAAATTGGAAAATCCCTTAACCAGGTAGCTTTAACAGGATTTTGTGTAAATCCTTCAACAGGGTGACTCAATTCAATGAGTTCTTCAAATCCTCTTGCAAGGTAACCTTTAATAGGGTTCTAACCTTTAACCAGGTATTTAGCCATCCCTTAACTAGGTGATCCCTAGTAGGATCGGTTCCTAGCAAAACCTATTGTAAAAGTCTTTAACCAAACTAGGCTCCTAACAGAGTGGACTTCAAAAGAGTTCAAAGAACAGCTTGTGAGTATTTATCCCCACTGTGGTTTTTCCCAATTGGGTTTCCACGTGAAAATCAGTGTGTCATGTGTGATGCTTCTCATGTGATGCTTTAATATTTTCTGTCAAGTGGTCAAGCATGTTGAACCGGCAATCATTATATGTTTGATGATATAATACTTGTTTATGCATATGGGTGAAGTGGAAATGAGATATTAGATTGTTTAGAGATCTAAGTGTTTACCGATTTATGTCTTTCATACTCTCATTGTGTTCTACCAATAGTGCCTGAATTAGATTGGTGTTACTGTTTACCAGTTAAGTGCAGTCTTTGCAGTCAAATTGGTTCTAGGAAAGTTTTTGTTTGTACTAATTCACCCCCCCCCCCCTCTCAGTACCATTTTGGTACTAACTCATTCATCATTATTCATCATATGATAGGAGGCTTACTATATTTGACACAAACAAGACCTGATATTATGAATGCAATATGTATTATTTCAAGATTTTAGAGTAATCCTAAAGAAAATCATGAATCAATAGTAAAAAGGATTTTTCGGTATCTACAAGGAACTACAAATCTTGGTTTATGGTATCCTAAAGATGAAAATTTTGATTTATGTGCATACACAGATGCAAATTGGGCAGGATATGTTGTAATGCCCCGCTAGGAAACCCCAAAGGGTTAAAGCTAAAACACACTCAAGGAGTGCAATATATATATATATATATATATATATATATATATATATATATATATATATATATATATATATATATATATATATATATATATATATATATATTTATTTATTTATTTATAATAAGACACAACATTAAGATGCATTGGAGTTATCTAAAGCTTCGATAACACAGTGGAAGACCTAAATAAACCTAAAGGGTTTCCCAATGTGATTACATAACTTAACACCTAACTCAATTCGCGACATTAGATCCAATTAAGCAGGTTATCTTAATTGCATATTATTACTTAAAACATGGCTATAATTTGTTTATGAAATTAACATTATAGATAGTAGGATGCACTCATCCATTATGGTTGAAGATGAGTCTAACGTGAGGATATTTACCCATAGAAGTTAAAACATAGGTAACATATGAATTCATCCCTTAAGGTTAAAATATAGTTAACTTGATGAGTCCATCCATTTTAGATACCAAAATAGCTAATATGATGAAGTTCATTTATTAAGGTTAAAATTTAAATAACCCATTGAGTTCATCCATTATAGTTAAAATATAGCTAATAAGATGAAGTTCGTCCATTTTAGATACCAAAATAGCTAATATGATGAAGTTCGTTTATTAAGGTTAAAATGTAAATAACCCATTGAGTTCATCCATTATATTTAAAATATAGCTAATAAGATGAAGTTCATTTATTAAGGTTAAAATGTAGATACCCAATTGAGTTCATCCATTATAGTTAAAATACAGCTAATAGGATGAAGTTCATTTATTAAGGTTAAAATGTAGATAACCAATTGAGTTCATCCATTATAGTTAAAATATAGCTAATAAGATGACATTCATTTATTTAAGGTTAAAATGTAGATAACAAAATCAAGTTCATCCAATAACTTTTAAACCATTCATTACGTTAAATTTTACATTAAACACATGCCATGCACCTTGTTCCAAAATGCACTTGAATCTTATCATAACTAGTGAGATCCTTTCAAGCATACTTATTCTCATTAACGATAATAGAATTCATTCTTTCATGATCCAATTTATTGCATTTAAGAGACGATTGCATACATGCATTTACGATAAATCTCATCTAATCCACTTATACATTCTATCAAAGTGCCATCCATACATGCTAACACTAAACATGAAACAAAAGAACAAAAGCATCACATAACACCAAATTGATATCAGAGTTCACCCCTAAAGGGCTACATCTCCGAGTCTGCTCAACTGCAAGACCCCTCTGATCATTTAAATAAGTTAAGGATACATAAGGTTCACATCATTACAATCCTACCATTTAGGCAAACATAACCAATATACAAATGACCACTTCGATCAATACAAACATAAATGATCCCTACATAGAAATGGATCCAACTGAACATATAAAAAGTAATTACCAAGGTCCACTACCTGACGGTACTCTAACTAGAGACCTGACCAACTATGGTCAACCACAAATCAACACACTACTTCCGCATAAAAGACCAGACCACTTATAACACCATCACAAGGCAACAGTCCAACTAGAGACCAAAGACATAATAGGTACCCCAAATCAAATAAATGACAAAGTCCAAAAAAACACATCAAGGCCTTGCCATTACTTTAACAAAACTGAATACAGAAGTTAAACTTGCAAATGTAGGAATCGGGAATGACCATCTACTTCCATATTGTTTAAACGTTACATTCGATCCAGTTTTGTAATAGATCTAAGTTGTTTTCTATCTATCTACTCTGTCTAAAAACATGACATTTATAGTTTACTAACTCACTATATTTCATTAACATCATACAATAACATAATTACATTATTATGAGTTTCCAAACAACAATCACAAGAATATAATTAAATAAACATTGATCAACTAAAAATACGATATGCATTTTCAAATACAATATCATTTCCATTTTTGATATAAAACGATAATCAAATCTCATCTTTTGCAACACACATAGACTTTCCAAAAATGAAAATATAAATTTTAAAAGAAATAAAGTCAATGATCATTTCCCCAAATAAATTGATACCTCCTTGCATACATATAGGAAAAATAGCAATTAAGTATTAATTAACATATATATATTTGTAGACGTGTAAAAAGGGTCAACGCTTACAGTGGAGTCATACTTTAACATTTGTGCATTTCCTTATTTTAGGGTTCTTGCGTCGCATTAACATTTCTTCTATGTTGCGCACTTGGTCTTTATCATTTGCGAGCATTGAGTCCTTCTTCTGCATTCCTCATTTTTATCGCTTTCGAATTAGGTCTTGTTGATAGCAACCTTTAGTCATGATTTTGGTCGATCTTATCCTGTCACATCATGGTGCATGCTCATTTATCATCATTTTGGACATCGTCAATCCTAATCAATGATAGAATTAGGGTTTTGTCCTCTTGTCAATCTTTCAATCATCTTTAGCTTGTTAGTAATTATTTGCGATTATCAACTTGTCAATCTCGTCATTTTGTGATCGATTCGTCATCGATCCTTGTCCTTGTCAATCTTGTCATTTTGCGATCGATTCATCATTGATCCTTGTCCTTTTCAATCATGTCAATTTGGATTGATTAGTCATTGTTCCTCGTCAATTGGCACCTATCAATTTGATCTCCTTGTTAATTTTGGTCAATTTGTCATTGATTTTTGTCAACCAATCTCAATCATTTATCAACATTGGTCCTTTGTCAATTAGAATCATGATCGAACCTACATTAATTTCTTGTTGTCTTGACCTAATTCCTTGTCCTCTTATTTCTAGGGTTTTATGATTTGTTCATTTAATCATTTTCTTCTTCTTTGTGGGTTAAATAAATCTATTTATTTAGTCCTAGGTCTCTTTCATGAATTAATTAATGGATGAAAACCTATTAATTAATTCACCTAATTTTTAATTTCATCTTTTTCCTCAATTTTCTAATTTGCTAATTTATCCTAATTTCTAATTTCTTTTTCTCCTATTTTCTTTAATTTTTCTAATATTTCCCCTTATTTCATTCCCTCATTTTCTCCTATGTTTATGCTTCCATTTGTTGCAATCATGGAGGCTATTTTCTCTCTTCCCTTTTTTCATGGGAATGTCATTTCAATCTTGTCATAATTTGTCATACATCTTATATAGCAACTTGCCATAATTTGTGCATAATTTGTCATACATCTTGCATAGCAACTTGCCATAATTTGTGCATAATTTGTCATACACCTTGCATAGAAATTGTCATACATTTGTCATAATTTTTCCATTCTTGATTTGAATTTCCTTTCAAATCTCTTCATGCTAATCTTGTCCTCTCTCCAATTTGTCTATAAATTGGATGATTTTCTTCAATGAAAGGGAGAAATCAATCACATTTTCGAGTAACCTTATGCAGTGAATTTCATCTCTCAACAACTTGCTTTCCACTTGCATTTTGCACTTGTAGGTGAGATCCACATCAAATTTGAAGTTGAAAGAAGAACAATGGAGCCACATGAAGGAGATATCTACGTCGGTTTGCTTCGATTTCATTTGATTTGAATATCTTGTCTTTATGTCTTCATTGATTGGATTTAGGATTGCTTTCATAGCAGCTTTAGGTTTTGTGGTTGTCCTAATTGCTATTGTTTCGATGATTTTCAATTTCCTGATCTACATTTTCTGGTGAACCTGATGTGAACTAACCCCTTAACCATGTTTTGAGTGCTTTTGAGCTATTTGCATGTGAAAAACTCAAGAAACAGGGTGACTCAGAGCTCTCTAGACACTTCTGCGCCTATGTTTGAGTTTTTTGCACTGGTGTTGAAGTTTTCTATGCTTGTGTTAATAATTATATGCCTGTGTTGAAGTTTTATGCGCCTGTGTTGATTGGTTCTGTGCCTGTGTTGAGGCATTCTGCGCCTGTGCAAGGCCAGAAACAGAGGTGAAATCAATTGTTTTTACTTGCAAATTTGTTTGTTTTCATTCTGTTTCTTGCATTCTAGTTTTTCTTTGGTGCTAATTCTCTATGCAACACCTTGGTGTTACGTGTGATGAAGACTAAAAATGCAACAACTAATGAATCTTATGTAGGACGCGGTCAAAGACTCTCATTAATACATCTTGCTTACGATTTTTAAAGTAGTTACACATTTCATTTCTTAAAGGTTAATGAACACCATGCATGCTTTGTCTGTTTTTAAATTGATTGCATGTTTTAACCCTTAGAACCGGGCCTGCCTCCCGATTTGCCTGGCACTTCGCACAGGAATTGGTCAGAGGGAATGACCCAAAGTGGTGATGGGCTGAAGCCAAGCTCTTCCGAACCACTCCAAATAACTGTGGATGCAACGAAAGTTGTAGACAACGGGTGTTGGAATGGTATTGCGATGATTTATTCGCCGGATCAATACCCACCCGAATGGATGCCCTTACTAAAATCTCTTGTTTTTAGATGCCAAAATCCTTCTATCTGTTGGCTCAGGCATTGTGATACGCGCATGCTGAAGACACCTCTCATGTACTCCTCAGTTAGAGATAGCAAGTTCTTGGGAAGTGATGCCACTTGAACTCGAAGCTCGGTATGCCCGAGAAGTGAGTGCACTGTAAGGGGGAGCCAGTGCTACCAAGCATCTAGCTATCCGACTGAGTGTTGTATTTTATGGTTAGAGGATTCAACAGATATTGCCCTTGCTAGCCATAGGATTTGTTGTGAATGTGCTTGATTGTCTTGAGTCAAATTCAAACAAACATTTTGTCTTCCGTGATTGTCAAAAGTTAAATCAAAAGCAAACTTTCAAAAGTGCTCATAATCAACTTGGGTTTTCAAAATCAACAACCTTCAATTCAAAACAAAATCCAAACAAAAGTCCAAATTTGTCCAAGTATTCATCCAACATTTGAACATGGCTTTTCAAAACATTGAATATCTTTGTTTCAAAATTCATGTCACTTTAGGCTAGGTTTTGCATAGTCCAACTTAGGTCCTAGGACATATTGTCATCTCCCTTCATTTTAGTCCTTTTCATTGCAAGAATCCTCATTTTGCCCTTAGGTTCAAAATCATTTCCCTAAGTTTGCATTTCATTGTCATATCCAAGCTAGATTTCCATTTAGGTGACATTCATGCATTATCCTTGTCATGCTTAAATTAGGTCTTGCCTAGGTTGTATTTTGCATATTCCAAGTCATTGGTCTTCACATATCCTTATCAGTGTATTGTCATCTTGTATTGGCTTCATCTTATCATATCATATCCTTAGATCATTTTCATGTCATATCCTAAGTCATTGTCATAATCATTGCCTTCTTGCATTTAGTCTCAAAAATTTGGTTTGTCAAACTTGAAAAATCAAAACTTTGGATGATACCTTAAGTTATTGTTAGGGAGTCTTGACCTGGTCTAAAATTTGTCCTTTCATTAATATCATTTTTGTCAAACCTAGCTTAGTATCCAAGCATATAGGTGAGACATTGTCAATTTGTCCTATTGTCATTTGGTCCTTTGTCCTTTAAGGTCTTGGCTTCATTTCAACTTCCCAAGGTTGAGTCTTTAGGTTTGCATTCTAAAAAGTTTGTCCAAACCTTGAAAAACAACAAAAACATAGGTTGCATTCTTGCCATAGATTACATTTTCATCTATTTAGGTTGCATTTAGTTGCATATCATACATCATCCTTTTAAAATCAAAAAAATCCCAAAAATATTGCATTTGCATAGTGACATCCCTATTGAAACAAGGTCAAAATCTAAGAAGATGGGCGAACCAACATATCAACCCATTGACAACGTATCAAACTCACAGTTTCAACCTAGTCAAACATTACAAATTGAAGGTTTTTCAAACACATCATTACCACAATATGGAATGGTTCAACTTGGACCACCTCCATTATATGAGCCAGTGTTTGTACCCATGAAACCAGGATATGGGAGTGTTCCACCAATGCCAAGGGAATATGCACCTTTTGACTGGAATCAACTGAACCTACAACATGAAATTCAAACTCAAACATTACATGAGGAACAAACTCTTTCACAAGTATTTGGTTTCGATCAAGGCATTCAACAAGAAATAAATCCAAATGTTTTACCAAATTCTTCATCAGATTTTGATGCTTCCAATGATGTTGATATGCTCCTTAAAGATCTGAAGTTGACAAAAAAGGATGGATAAATTCTTGAACAAGGTCTTTAAGATGTTTCCACAAAAATATCTTGATATGATGAGTAATGTGACCTCCTCAAATGACCAAAATAATGTGCAAAAACAACAAGGTGGTGATCTGTTAAGTTTCTCTCCTCATCCAAATGAAAAAAATGTGCAACAAGAACCTCAACACACGTTGTTGAGTAAGCGTGCTTCAAAAACTTTGACAGTGACTATTCCACAAAAGTCAACATTCGAAACAATAAACAATCCATTATTTAATGCAACACCTTTAACACAAGATCAAATGATGGCCACACAAATGTTGATAGGTGTCCCTCAACAAGAAGTGATTCCTCGAATACCTAAAAGTGGATCCAAAACTAAGATGCAAGAAAGCTTTATGACTGGAATGCCTGATCTTACGAATGTTCAAAACAATTCTACAATGCAACAAAGTTCATATGTCCCATCAAGTTCAATACATTTGGCAAATACTCAAGTACCCATTATGCAAAATATTATGACAGATCCTTCAATAGTGGCAACACAAAGAGCCACAAATAGTGGTGTGCACCAACAACAAGTGTTGCAACAATTGAGGAATGCACAAAAGGCACAATCGAATGCACAAACAAGCAATACACAACAATAACAATATCACATTCAACAATAAGTTGCAATGTCTTCTGCACCATTACAAGTCAATTCAAACTTGCAACCACCACAATGGATTGGACAAACAACATAGCAAGTCAATGCAAGTGCCATACCCCATCTAAAGTAGAAACAACAGAAACCTCCCAAACAAAGTTTTTTGCAAATGATGGGATTTACATTAGGACAAAAACAATTGCACAACATCACAACCACAACTGATGTCCATGCAATATCAACAACACCCTCAATTGCAATATCAACCAAGGCTACAAATGATGATCCCATCAGAAGAAGCACAACAAAAGGGTCAATGTCAAGGCATGGCACAACCACAGCAACAAGAGCTGTATCAAGAACTTTATATGCCAGAGACACCAAAGACAGCAATTTTAGAGCATCAATAGCCAATGGAGAGCATGATGTATCGACAAAGAGTACACCCAAGAATGAATGATGAACTTCCAAAATCTTCGCTATCTGACACAATTGCACACAAGCTTGAGAAGTTGCAATGACAAATCGACGCATTGCAAACCAAAGGGACAAAGAAATTATACATAGATCAAGATTTATGTCCTAATCCATTTGACAAGAGTTTGTACATGCCTCCCTTTCCTAAGCATTTTGAGGCACCTAATTTTTAGAAATATAAAGGGAAAGGCAATCCAAAAGACCATATTCGAGCATTTTTCATAGCATGTACTGAAGTGAGCTATGAGGAAACATATTTGATGCGCTTATTCACATGAAGTCTCATAGGACAAGCCATGGATTGGGATTCGCATTTGCCAAGGAACATAAAGACATGGCCGGAATTGGCTCAAAAGTTTATATCCCACTTCGCATTCAACATTGACAATGAAGTGACCATGTCAGATTTATGCAACACAAAGCAAAAGAAAGGTGAACCATTAGTGACTTTCTTACAAAGATGATGAAGCTTGTACAGTCGTTCTTCCCTAGATATACCTGAAGAACAACAAGTGAACTTATTTATTCAAAATTTGGTCCCAAAAATGATGTATGAGCTCAAACTGAAAAGTCCTAGTACCATTGAGAAGCTCATTAAGAAAGAGATGAACATTGAAAATGCTCTTGTAGCTAAGGGACTCATTAAGATCAACAAAGACAGTGACAACACAAACCATTCAGGGGACAAAAATAGATTTTGGTACAAAAACAAGAATGTCACTAATGATGGAGTTGTCGACGCAAGAGTAGTGAATGCAAATCAACCCAAGTTCATGATAAAGAAATTGAGTGCTCCTAATATGTTGGCTATGCAACAAAATTAGACACAAGCAAGTAATGTTATTCAACAGCCGCAATACCAACAGTATAATCAACAACAAGGTCAGCAACAAAACCAGCAATGAAAACCTTTCAGATCAAGGGATGGGCCTCCTCGACAGTTTACACCATTGGGAGAGCCTATTGAATCAATAATGAAACAATTGATACAAGCAAATTTTATCAAGTTACCAGATGTCAAGGAAGAACCATTGGTAAAGCCGCATTGGTGGAATGATAATGCATATTGTGAATACCATTGGTCAAAGGACATAAAACCACATCGTGTTTTCAATTGAAACATATGATTCAAGACTTGTTAGATCAAGGAGTAATTGAGGTAGACCCACCCAATGCGACCTCTAACACTGATCATACAATTTTCAAAACTCCTTTGCTTGATCATGACAAGGGCAAAGCATCTTCTTCAAACTCTACCCAAACAACGAATCTTAATTATGTAAATATTGGTTATAACAATGTCATCAATTGTTTTTGAGCATCAAATGAGTATGTTTCCACCATAAGAATAAAGGGTCAAGGTCCTTCTTGCGCAGTCACCACTCATCGATCCAAAATAGTCCTGAAAGGAGCTCCTGCAATTCCTCCCAAATCAACTCCTATGAGCCAATATAATCTCCTAGATCATCTGGGAAAGACACCTACACAAATATCAATTCTTGAGTTGTTGAAAATGTCCCCTATGCATCGCGCAATCCTAGATAAAGCTTTAACTGAGTCCACCATCCCGACAGACATTGATGTTGACCAATTTCAAGCCCGAATTGGACATCTCGCTATTTCCCAACACATTGCCTTTTCTGATAATGATATTTCCCCTGATAAGCTCCCTCATAATGATCCTTTACATCTTGAAGTCTTTGTCCATAATTGCAAGATCCGATGAGTCTTGATAGATGGTGGAGTAGGTCTTAACCTCTATACCTTGAGAGTAGTCATTGGTCTTGGTTATACAGAAAATGACATTGATTGTTCTAGAAGAATAACAATCAAAGCATATGATGATGTTGAGCACCCATCTAAAGGGATAATTTTACTGCCTATCAGAGTAGGTCCAGTGACATAAAACACTTTCCTGTAGGTCCTAGAACTCGATCTCCCTTACAATATGATTCTTGGCCATCTGTGGATCTACGCAATGAAAGCAGTTCCATCTACTTATCATCAGTGTTTAAAATATCCTTGCAATGGGACTGAGATAACAATTCCAGGAGATCGTAATCCATTTCAATTTTGTGCTAATCTATAGGATTCCTCGCAGCAACAAATCCCAGTCAATAGAGAGGCCCACTCACATAATTATGTGGATCCTAATAAGTTGTTAGATGTTGTCAAAGGAAAATTGAAGATACAGGACCAAGGATGCAGAGAGTATTCAATGGCTCAAACATTCCTCATTGGGAATTTACCAATATCTCCAAAATCACATGGCAAACCACATTTGTTGCAAAAGGAACCTAAGATAGTCATTCAATATCGGCCCCCCACTACATTTACAAAATGGGGTGAACTTAATAAGGAAACTTTGGATGATGATGTAACAGATTGGCTTTATAAGGATCAAACTGATACACCACTTGTCAAATTGCCAATGGAGCAGTATGGAAAAGGGTTTACTATAATGCAGAAAAAGGGATATGATGGTTGTAGTGGTTTGGGCCCTGACAAGAAAGGAAGACTAGAACCTATTATACCTAAGATGCAACATCCAACTTTAGGGTTAGGCTTTGTACCATTGCGAATTGGAACCTCATCTACCAAAGTGACCACATGTAGAAAAGGGCATGACTCTAATGATGAAACAACACCTGAGGATATCCAACATGAAACTAATTCCAATGAATGGGAGTGGACTTCCTTTTCTTCTAGCTCCTATGCCCTTGAAAATGTTTTCCTTGACCCTGATGATTTGCCCATGGAAGACAAACATGAAATAACTCCCCCTCCCAAAACGTGTCCTAATGCTTGGATAGAGTCATTCTGGGACCCAAGCTCCTAATCAGATATGAGCAGTTCAGACAGTGATACCACGGACAATTTTATCCTTACCATCTCAGCCCTAACTCTCCTTGAAACCGATGATGACATGCCCCTTGTCTATCCACAGCTTATCCAACATGACCAACAAGAACCACTCAAATTGGATTGTTTTCAAAATGACGAAGCAATTGCAAAATTCCTTGGACTACAGGAAGGCATACCACAAGGTGATCATAAGGCAAGGTTTGCTATTGATTTAGATTCCATAGCATATTTTGGGGAGTCAACTCCATCTTCTAGTCATAAAAATGAAAAAGAAAAAGAAAAAGTAAAAAATCAAAAGAATGGGTCTTTGAGTGAAAACCGTAAGGCATTCTCTGACCATGGAAAAGTAAAAATAAAAGACGTACCTGCGGGTGAAAACCTCTCTAAGGTGCCCAAAGGTGGAAGATTGGACATGCCCTCGTCAAGTAAGAATAAATCAACATTGCTTGTGGAAATGACTGAAGAGATAAATTTGGGTACACCTAACAACCCTAAGGTCATTCATTTCACTACTTCTCTATCAAAACAAGAAAAGATAGATTTTGTCAATTTCTTTCTCGATAAGAAGGTTAGTTTTGCATGGTCTTATGCAGATATGCCCGACCTTGATCAAGAATTAGTCCTTCATCACTTGCCATTAAAACCAGATGCCAAGCTCGTCAAACAAAAACTCAGAAAGATGCATCCCCAGGTGGCTCTCTTAGTCAAAGTAGAACTCAAAAAATTATTAGATGGGCTTTATCAGACCAATTGATTATGTAGATTGGATTTCAAATTTGGTACCAGTTAGCAAAGTAACTAGGGGCATCAGAATCTATACAAATTTTAGGGATCTCAATAAAGCATGCCCTAAAGATGACTTTCCACTGTCGAATATAGACATCATAGTTGACATGACTGTCGGATATGAGATGCTATCATTGATGGATGGTTTTTCTAGATATAATCAAATTCGCATTGCTCCTGAAGATCAGCATAAGACTGCATTCACATGTGCTTGGGGTACCTACTACTGGAATGTGATGCCCTTTGGCCTTAAAAATGCTGGAGCAACATATCAAAGAGCTATGACAACAATTTTCCATGATTTTATGCATACTTTGATGGAAGACTATGTTGATGACCTATTATACAAATTTGTCACAAGAGATAGTCATCTAGCCATCCTTGGCCCAATCTTTGATCGAATGGAAACCTACAAGCTCAGACTCAACCCAAAGAAATGTGTCTTTGGTGTCACAGCTGGCAAATTATTAGGGTACATTATTTCTCATAGAGGCATAGAAGTAGACCCAGAAAAAGTTAAAGCAATAATGGATATTCCTCCTCCTTCTAATCTCCGTCAACTAAGAAGTCTGCAAGGGAAGTTAAAGTCAATCCGCCGGTTTATAGCTCACTTGGCAGACAAATGTCATCCCTTCCAACATTTATTGCATAAAGGTGTCACTTTTAAATGGACTCAACAATGTCAATCAGCATTTCAAACTCTCAAGGATTATCTGATGTTGCCACCTATTCTAATGCCTCCTATAGTAGGGAAGCCATTCATATTGTATATCTCTGCACTTGAAACGACACTGGGAGCTCTCTTAGCCCAACAAGATGAGAAAGGCAAAGAACGGGCTATTTATTATATCAGTCGAACACTAGTGGGCTATGAACTGAATTATTCAACTATTGAACGGGCATGTTTAGCAGTGGTATTTGCAACACAAAAGCTTCGACACTATATGTTAAATCATCAGACATTGTTAGTTGCAAAAATTGATCCGTTGAAATACTTGCTTAGTAGGGCAGCTTTGACAGATCGCCTAGCAAAGTGGGTTATGATCCTAAGTGAGTTTGATATTGTGTACATTGAGAGAAAGGAAATAAAAGGACAAATCATAGCAAATCAACTTGCAGAGGTGCCTATTCATGATGATCATCCAATGTTGACAGATTTCCCTGATGAATCAGTATTTGTTCTTACTTCTTCTAAGGAATGGCAATTATACTTTGATGGATCTCACACAAAATATGGCTCAGGATCAGGTATATTGTTTTTCACCCCTCAAGAAGATGCTATCCCAAAGTCATATAGGATCACTTCCCATTGCACCAATAATATTGCAGAATACGAAGCTTTTGTCACAAGACTCAGAATAGCAATCCAATGGAACATTACACATTTGCAAGTCTATGGAGATTCTCAGTTAGTCATTCGTCAAGTGAATGATGACTATGAAACAAAAGATGAAAAGCTTCTTCCCTACAAGCATATGGTAGATTTCTTCAAGACAAAATTTACTAATATCCATTTCAATCAAGTTCCAAGAATTCAAAACAAGTCAGTAGATGTTATGGCAACTATTGCTTCCATGTTAAATATGCCCCACAATATGGACAAATGTGAATTTTTGGTCGAATAGTTGCTAGTGCTTTCTTTTGAAATTTTGACAATAGATGTGATGTGTGTTCTTGTTGGTCCTAATTCCCCATGGTACAATGACATCTATCGGCATTTGAAATCCCAAACCTTACCACCTAACCTTTCCTCTAACCAACGTCGAGCCTTCATACGCCAAACTGCCAAATATGTCATCATCGTAGACACCCTTTACCGTCGTTCCTTTGACCACACTCTCCTCAAGTGTTTGGATTTTGACAAGGCACAAATGACTTTACACAAGGTTCATGATGGTATATGTGGGGGCCATTTCAATGGTCTGAGTCTAGCTAAAAAGTTGGTTCGTGCTAGATATTATTGGCCCACCATGGAAAAGGATGCTCATGATTTTATCAAGAAATGCTACAAATGTCAAATACATGGAAATTACATTCATGCGCCAGCTCAAGAACTTCACTCTGTCATATCTTCGTGGCCCTTTTCTCAATGGGGATTGGATCTTATTGGCAAGATTCACCTGACATCTGCAAACAGACACAAATTCATCATCACAGCCATAGAATACTTTACAAAATGGATCAAGGCTATCCCTATGACCTATATCACTAGTGTTCAAATTTCAAAGTTTCTACTGAATTATATCATATGCAGATATGGTGTTCCCCTTGCAATAGTCACAGATAATGGCCATCCATTCAAAAATAAATATGTCAAGGAACTCTGTGAAAAGTTTTTCATCCAACACTATTTCTCCAGTCCTTACTATCCACAAAGTAATGGTCAAGCCAAAGCATCAAATAAAACCATCATTAAGATCTTGAAAAAGGTTGTCAATGACGCTGGTCGAGATTGGCAGGTACAGTTGAATCCAACACTATGGGCTTATCACACTTCCATCCGCACACCTACTGGCACAACATCTTATTCCTTGGTGTATGGTGTGGAAGCCATTTTACCCTTGGAAGTGGAAATTCCCTCTTTGCGTGTTTCCCTGCAACATTTGATTGATGATGAGATGCACAGAGTCTCTAGGCTGCATCAACTTGAGATGTTAGATGAGAAACGTCAGACAGCCCTGACACATTTGCAAGCATATCAAAACCATCTCTGTCACACATTTGTCCTAATTGCTATTGTTTTGATGATTTTCAATTTCCTAATCTACAATATTAATCCACCATTAATAAAATATATACTAATTAATAATAAACAATAACCTTACAAATTAAGTATTAATTAATATATATATGCATATTAATTCTCAATTAATATCATACATACTAATTAATAATTAATGATATAAAAATGCTATTTTAAAACTTTTAATAAAATATAAAAACAAACTTTTTATCTAACCCATATCGTAAAAGGCGATTAGAAAAAAAATACAAAAAAAAACTAAGGGGCCCACCTCCCCCCCATGGGAGTGGAGGTTGTGCCCTAGCCGCGAAGGCTGCGGCCACCATGGTGGACATAGACCTACGGCCTCCACGCTATGGGCGCGGGACTCTGCGGCCACCATGGTGGACACAGACCTCTGCGACCGCCATGGGTTTGCAGGGCTCTACGGAGGGTAGGGGGCACGGGTTGAGCCTTGGCTCCTCGGCCCTGCAACCCCAAAATCCGCCATTACAATTTTATTTGCAATTTTCATTTTTTTGATATTTTATTATACATTTAATAATAGATTTACAAAAAAAGGAACAAACCCTAGTTCGATTTAATATTCACAATCTCAAAATAGAGACTTCAAACAGTTTCCAGAATGTCCATGGATAACAAAGGATTAAAATTTTCAGAATAACCAGGTCTAAAATAGTTGAAATTTCCTCAAATAACTTACAAATTTCGGGCATAAAGAAGATCATTTCTTAAATGATGAATCCAGCAAATTTCTAAACTTTAAACTAAAATGCACAGATTCAAAACCCAAACCCCACTCAATCAAGAAATTTCTTCAAAGGAAAACAACCAGAAATTTTATTTTCATTTTCCCCTTTTTTTTTCTTTCAACAAAGGAAACAAAATAAGAATCCTACCTCTCTTTGCATTCCTAGCAAGATTTTTTTGAAGAAGAGCCCAACCTGTAGCTGTAGAAATCCTTCCTTCCCAAAATCACCAATTTTCTCCATCCAAAAATATTTTTTCCCAATAAAAAATCAACAACCCTAAAAATATTTTCCAACCTAGGTTAAATGGGATAAAATTTGACCTAATCTCCTAATTTTGAATTTAAACACTTTTTAAATAAAAAAGGAAAGAAAATCATTCTTTTCAACTATTCAAATAATTTAACTTGCTTTTCTAATTAAAATTAAAATGCCTCTTTCTCATTTAATTTTAATTCTCTCAATATTAACGAAGCTAACATTTATATTTCGCAATATTGATGAGGGTAAAATATTTTTAATTAAATTAAATTCCCAAAATCAATCTTTCACACTAAATCAAATATATATATGAATAAAACTTACTTTTCTAATCAAAATTGATTTTCTTAAATAATTAAAATTAATCTTTCTTTTCCAAAATGCAAAAGAGATTAAATTATTTCTATTTCGAATAACTTTAAATCTTCCCTTTTCAAAATGCATAAACTAAATAAATTCACGATTTTAAATTAACCATTAAATTAAACTTGCTACAACATAAATAGAGTGATCTTTTTTAATTAATGATTAATCACATAAAATAAACCTATTTATTTTAATTTCTCAATTACTAATGCATAAATGAACACATTAAATCAAATTAAATACTTGGGACAAAATACTCAATTTTAACCACACGCAAGGCACGCAAACCAGGAAAGCCAACCAAATACACGACCTGCAAACCCAAACGAAAAGGGAAACTGACAGACCATAGGTGACACTCACTTGAACATGACTAGGGTAAATGAGGGTTTTACGACCACCTAATCCAAATTCTAAGGGCGAAAGAGGTATACTCAACCTTGCGAATCCAGGTGAAGATGAACCTCGCACCTAGGTGGTACTGTTCCTGCAATCTCTTGCAACCAAGAGTCACACAAGTATATATATATATATATATATATATATATATATATATATGTATGTATATATATGTATGTATATATATGTATATGTATGTATATATATATATATGTATGTATATATATATATATGTATATATATATATTTAATGAAGGTGTTAGCTCGAGATCAATAACAAGAATCGGGGAACAATTAAACTTACATAAGAATCGATGCGAAAGCACATTAACAGGTACGCACAATAATTGTAATATCTGACTACAGCATTAGATCACGAGAAAACAACCATTCAAGAATGCCACATAAAAATTCAACCAAGGTCAAACTAGTTTTACAAAGCTGACTAGGGTAGGGGCACCACAGATGTAGATGACAGAAAAAGCACCACCGACGGAGCATTTTTTCTTGGCAGCAAACTAATCTCATGGTTGAGAAAGAAACAAAGTTGTACATCACTATCAACAACAGAATCAGAATATGTTGCAGCACCAACTAATTGTACATGGGTATTATGGATTAAGAAAATGTTGAAGGACATAAAGGTAAAATGCAAGGAACCTATAATCATTTACTGTGATAATATGACAGCAATTGATATATCAAAGAATCTGATATTTCACTCTAAAACTAAACATGTTTCTATCAAATTCAATTTTCTGAAAGAGAATGTTGAAGCAAAAGAAGTGAAATTGGTTTATGTAAATACTAAAGAGTGGATTGCAGATATCTTTACTAAGCCTTTTCCTAAGGAAACTTTTGAATATCTAAGAGAGCAGCTTGGAGGTATACCCTCACCAGTAGAAACTTAGACAGTTGAAGCATGGCATCAGACTGATAGAATTAACAAAGAAATCTTTTTTCCGGCTTTGATGAAGGAGAGCTACTTCTCAGGGGGACTAGATTGGATAAATATGGTTATAACAATTGGTATTTGTAACAAGTTCTATGAATTGATTGTATTTGGTTTTGTATTGCTTTGGCATTTGATGTCAAAGGGGGAGAGATATCTATGGAAAAACACATTGTCTTTTGGGGAGATATTATTCATTGGGGGAGAGATTGTTACTCTATGTATCTATATTTTGATGATCTCTTTGGGAGATTGTTGGTTTTTGGTTTTTGGCATTTCTACTTTGGCACTTAGATGGTTTTTCCATCTTGTGTTTCCATCAATGCCAAAGGGAGAGATTGTTGGTATTATGGATGTGTTGCACTGGTTTTGTCATTGATGTCAACACTTGAGAACACTTGGAGATCTTTGGTTATGTTCACTGGCATGTTCAATGACTTATGCACAGTCACCGGTAGGTTATATTGTTCACCGACACTCGGAATGACTTGGAGATTACTTGGTTATGTCGAAGACATTGTTTGGACACTTGGTTTTGGTGATTTGTTCATTGGCCTAATCGGGTTTACATATTTGTTGTTACCAGCAAATAGGTCTAGGTTATGGACTGACAAGCATTATCTTTTCCAGATCAGCACGGCATGTTATGGAGATGATTTTTTATTGTTGTAAATGCATTGAGCCGACATCGTGCATCGCATATTGATTTATTTGTAATTGGTTTTATTGTAATAGCTTTTAGTGAGCAGACCTACTCATTTGGTCTTAGGTTTTGGTATGTATGTAAGATCTCATTTATGAGATTATGTGGTAGAAGTGGAAAAAAAATATAATAAGGTATATGCAAATATAAGCAGAGCTATACACGTAGACATCATTCAAGATTGAAGAAAGATTTGAAGAAGGCAAATCAGAGCTTAACCAGTACTAAATCTAGCATATGAAGATGTTATTTTGAGCAGTACATTATCATTGGATTTAACCATCCAGTTGTAGTCAGTGTGACTCCCATTTTATGTTTGAGCAATGAGCTCTAGGAAGTTGGCCTTTCTACATGTGCGGACCCCATTTGTACACACATACTATCTGCAATAGTATCATCTGATTGTGGGTAAGGTTTCCCACCATGGTTTTTCCCCTTATAGGGTTTCCACGTACAAATAATTGTGTTATGTGTTGTGTATGTTATTTGTGTTTATGTTTCATGCATTAAAATTTACCGATACTGCAATTAACTGTTAAATTGTCTACTGGCATTAAAGTTTGGATTGTCGGTATTATGCACTAAGTTTGGTTAAAGTATATTTGGTTAAAATTAATAGACAACTGATTCACTTCCCCCCCTCTTAGTTGCCTCTAGGACCTAACATGAAGATAATATGAAAGTGGACACAGGGGGAGTTTAAGAGACTGTAGAGCCGAATGATAGAAGATCGGTAGAGTGGAGTTTCACTGAGTGGTGACAAAGGACCAGTAGTGTGATATTCAAGGATCAGAAATTCAACAGAAGGAAGAGTTGTGTAGAATAGACACAACCGATGCAGATCTAGTGTGATTCTTCAGTGTGATTTGACCAAGCTAATGAGTAGCAGTTTTAGCAGATCATCCATCTGTTGCTTTCTAATAACTGCAACATAAATCCCTTAACTGGGTGGACTTTCCCTTAACTGGGTGACATCTTGATTGATGTTCTAAGTCCTTTAACCAAGCTACCTTTAACAGGGATGGCTCTTAACCGAGCGTACTCCAGAAGAGTACAAATTTTGTGAGTTCCTACTCACACCGTGGTTTTCTCTGTATTGGGTTTCCACAATATAAATCTGTGTATCTTTGTGTATCTTTTCATGTATGCTTAATCTGATGTAGTAAATGTTTACATTGGTGAATGGTAAATTAGTTCAAACTTAAAGTAAAAGTTTCAATTGGATAAAACTGGTAATGTATTGATTCACCCCTCCCCTCTCAGTCTTGGATGGGACTAAAAATTGGTATTAGAGCTCAGTTCCTTTGAAGTGAAGCTTGACAGCTTGAGGATAAAGATCATGGAAGAGTACTGGTATCAGAAGCAGTTCAATGAAGCCAATGAAATCATTTCTTAGCTAAAAGAGAGACTGAGAAAATCTCTTGCAGAAAGGAAGGAATTACCTCAACAGCTAAATGAGAGTCAGCATATCATAGATCAAGTCTCTAAACAGAGTGGATCTAAAGAAGCTGAAGAAGCAGTCTCAGAACTCATGGAAAAGAACAAGAATTTGATGGAAGAAATTACTCATCTCAAAAGAGAACATGAAGGTCAGGCCCTGAGAATGACTAAGATACTGGAAGCTAGCAGAAGTGCTGATGAAAAAAAAAAGGAGGCAGAAGAAGAACTGTCAAAAGGTGAAAGAGCCAGTAGGCTTGCTAAAGATGCCCTAAGAGAAAATGATGCAATCATGATTGATAAAGATGAAGAAATCTGAGTTCTAACTCTAGAGAATGAATATATACACAAACATCTAAATGGCAAAGCATAAGAAAATGAGAAGTTGATGAAAGAGATTGAACAGCTCAAGAGTGAGTTGAAAACTGAGAATGAGAGAAATGAGAAGTTGAGAAAGTTGAATGAAAGCTCTGAGAAGGTAGATAAACATTTGAAATCTCAGAGAAGAACAAAGGATACAATCGGCCTTGGTTACCCCGGCTCAGGTCCTATGGAAATTGGAGAATCATCTAAATCCAAAAAGATGAAGGATGATAAAAGAAACCATCCAGAAGCAAAAGGTATGAAGTCTTCCAAATTCTCTTGTAATCATTGTGGTAAATCGGATCATAAGACCAATGACTATAGAAACAAACTGTTTAGTCAAAAGAAGACTTTCAACTTTGATGGTTATTGCCATAATTGTCATAAGTATGGCCACACTTCTTATGAGTGCAGATCTCAATCTAGCAGTATGTCAAATGGAAGAAGATTTCCTGGACATTGCTTCACATGCAATAAGTTTGGATATAGATCTGAAGAATGCAGGTCCAAGACTTGAATGTATCAAGATCATTGTTCAAACTGGTCAGTCCTAACAAAAGGAGTAATCAATTGAATGCCACATGTTTCACATGTGGTCATCTTGTTCATGTTGTAGGAAACTGCAAAATGAGAATAGGTTAGAGAAACAATTCAGGACCATGGAGGACAACTGGCATGGCATGCTTTAACTACCATAAGATCGGCCACTTAGCCAGAGAATGCAAGAGCCAAACCAAAAACCAATCTCTAGACAAGAACTGGTTTAGCAAGAAGAAAGAGCAAAATGACCTTAAAGGAAAGAAGACAACTGAAGAAATAAGAAATGAAATGAAAAATACATGGATCAAGAAGGATGAAGGAAAAGAAGGACAAGGAAATTCTGAAACCAAGTCATCATCCATCGGTGATGACAGTTCCTCTTCTAACTAGGCATATCGATGCCCAGGGGGAGAAAATATGGTAAGATTATTCTTGAATCCCTCAACAAATATAAGGATGTGTTTATCTACATAGTTGTGATGCATAAAATTTGGTCTAAAAGTTCTTAATTCAAGTTTGTCTTGTGAGTCATTTATTTGTGTATCGATATCGAGAACAAATAACTAGTAAAGTCAAATCGGTGTACTTTAAGTTGTGAGTTTCAAATCTGACTGTTGGATCCTAGCGTTGGTAAATCTCCATGGATAAATAAGGAAATGTTAGCACATTTTCATTTAAACTAACTTCTTGTGAGCTTTCTTGAGCTCTTGTGTGATCAAAGGTGATTTGAAATTTCCCAAGCTTTGTTTGTGCGGAAAAGTCAAGCAAAGTGATAGTGATGTTTGGTATTCCCTAGGAAAGGGTTTTCAACCGCATCTGAGAAAAGCTTGTTTGAAGGTCATCATGGCAGCACTGATATCGACTCATGTGTTGGTTGAAGATATCAAGGAATCCCAACCCAAGTTCAAGTTTCACCCGATGAAAGCTGGTGAAATCGACAAGACCGATGCTTTATCATCTGTGCCCTCTAGTATATTGTTGGTAGAAGATATTCACTCCTACATTCATTGCAAGCTCGAAGAACTTGGAGATAAGTTCATTCGAAATGAGTTTGATGGGTTTTGTGACAATAATAAATTGAAAGCAGAATTTCTACCTCTGAAGACAAAGTGTTTGGCTAATGCTTTTGACTTTCTTGATCAGTTTCATGGTGACTGGGTCAAATATGTACTAAGAAGGGTTCATGATCAATTTTTGTGGCTGGAAGGTCATGCACCGATCAAGATCACAAAGGAAGTGATTCGAAGAGTGGCAGGGTTCAATGCAACCGGTGAAGCATTGACCTTGAGAACAATTTCATCAAGTGAAGTTACACGGTTAAGAAAATCTTGGTGTGACAATAGAGCAATGACAATCACCCATATCAAGGATGCTAAAGTAAGATTTGCCTCTGCAATTTTGGGATACAGGGTTTATCAATCAAGTCAGATAAATAGTGTGGCGAGCGGTGCCATCCATGTTGGATACCAAATTATCAAAGAAGATGCAACATATGATATATGTGAGATGATTCAAAGTCAATTCATGGTGAACATGGAAAGAATAAAGAAGGATAAGAAGCAGTCTTTCAAATATGGCTCACTACTGGTATGTATATTTTTCTATGTGCAAAAATATTTTCCTGGTAAGGGTAGTGTAGTATGGTCACAGGAGAAGCCTATCATGGTTCATATAGGTGAAATGATTAGGGATCTAGGAAATAAATTTGGGGAAGCAATGTGGGACTAACAATTGGGGATATTTTAAGGAATTCCAAATTAGGATGCACAAGAGAGAAAGAATTCCAACCGGAATAGTGCAGAAATACAAAGACAACATTTGTTTTCTTGTAGACATAGATTGTTGTATTATTCAAGCAGTTCAACCCATAACTTTTGGGGTTCCACCTATGGTCTATGAGGTTGCAGTAGATCTTGTCAAAATTCATATCAATATTCTTATGTCTAAACCGGTAGACTAGAAGGCAAAGAGGTTTGGAACATATGAGGAGGCAAGCTTTAAAATTAAACAGGAACTTCAGATGCCTATCATAAAAAGAAAAGTAAGGAAAATGATTGATACCCTTCATAAGAAATATGGAGGTGAAGCATCCGGTGCCATTACCTCCACCGGTGAGCTCCAACAATTGATGAGTTGGTGCATGGGATCAAAGAGTTTGGAGGTCTTGTTGGAAGGAGATATTCCATCAGTAATGAAGAAGACAAAAGGAAAATTAAGGATGCCCTGATTTGGAACTTGCATAATTTTTGTAGGACTCCTAGTGAATTATATGGGATTATCCCATCAGACCTGCTAGAACACATTGAAGGGAGATGGAAGATAGCTCTAGCTACTGAAAAGGAACTCATAATAAAAGCACTCATGGAAGTGTAGCATGACTTAGACCTTGATCAAGCTTCACTGGTGGCTGAAGCATGCATTCAGCATTTCAAAATAAGGAATAGAATTGGGAGAGTGACAGTAGGAGAAGTGGGAGAAGTACATGTTGAAGGTGTTACCTTGTGGAAGGAGATTATGAACCAGCAAAAGAAATATGAAGAAGAAATTGACAAAGAAACAAAACTGGACAAAGGTGCAGCTGTCCTTGACAAAGGAAAAGCTAAGGAAAAAGACTCCACTGAAGGATTTGATAATTTCATAGTTGAGGAAATCATAGGAAATGTTGTGTCAGATATCCCCAATCTGACAAAGGGTGTCAAACAACCGTTTCATACTTCACTGGTGAAGGAAGATGATAAAACTAAGCTTTCTAGTCAAGATGAAGTGTTAGTTGAATACATTCCTTATGAGGATACACTTCACAGAACCTTATTGACACCAAATCCTATTCTCTCTCAAGAAGGAAAAAGAGGAAGAAAAGAAGACAAAGGAAGAGAAGAGAACAGAGGAAGGAAAAGAGGAAGAGAAAAAAATAGAGGAAGGAAAAGAGGAAGAGAAGAAAGAAGAAGAAGGAAAAGAGGAAGAGAAGAAAGAAGAGGAAGGAAAATAGGAAGAGAAGAAAATAAATGATAACATAGTAGTGATGAATACCCCTCCACCAAAGAGGAAGTTAGACTTAGACAATGAAAGTGAAAATAAAAAGGTAAGAATCATCACAACAACTAGCTCAGAAGTTGAGCATGTAGAAAAGGAAGAAGGAACAGAGGAGGAAGAAGAAGGTGACTCGGTCATTGATATAAAGAAAATGACCCCCAAGAAGTTGATGAAAGTCTCAGAAAAACTGAGAATCCAAGCTAAAATGGTAAAACTGAGAGAAAAGAAAAAGAAGGCAAGAATCCTCATTTTTGCCAAAATAATTCTCTCTGATCTCATCTCGGACATTGCACTTGATGATATTGCACCCATTATTGATTAGTTGGATACTCTAGTTAAAGCAATCAGTTCAGAGGCAACCGATCTGGAGAAGGTTACACTAAGGTAATATGAAACAAAGCGAGGAGATAACCTAATAGAGCAGATAATAGTTGGAAAAGTTGCTCTTTCCACCAGAACAGAAGAAGTTAAAACCATATTGCAGCAAGTTGGTCAACTACTGATGAAATCTTCAAATTTTCCTACTTTAATCAAAGCCTTAGAAGATAAAAGAAATTAGATTCAAAAGGAGATTCAAGATCTAGTAAGCTCCTTTGATTCTCTTATCAGTTCAACATCAACCTTTATTGGAAAAGTTAAAATTCTCAATCATAAAATTAGAAGGTTGAAAGATGAAGAAGAAAAAAGAAGTCTTAGTTTGTTAGAGCTCCAGTGCTATTTAGAACCAATCATTGATTTCATGCAACTGAACATTAATGAACCAGACCGCCTAATAAATGCACCTGACTGTAAGACAATTGATGATATGGAGGTATTCACTACAGTCTTACATGGCCACTTGACCACCATGAAACAAATTCAATCTTCGTGGGAATCTTTCTTGAAAGTGGCTCAAGAAAACTTTAAAGAGATTTTTGCTTTATTTTAAAAAAAAATATTTGAATAGTTTTTGCCATTGATGGAAAAAGGGGAAATTTTGGAATCTTGTCAGGAACAGGGGCAGAACAGGGGCCAAAGTCGGCACAGTTTTGTAGTATTTTCCACCAATTCCAAAGGAGGAGTTTGTTGGCATTGTGATATTGTTTTTGTATGACCAATAAATGGTATGGTTGTCATTGTTGGCAACATCATCTCCTTAGTCTTCATAGTCCATCGACAATGAGTAGACCGACAAGCAGTGAGTAGATCAGCAAGCAGTGAGTAGACCGACAAGTAGTAAGCATATCGGCAAATAGTAAGAAGATCGGGTAGCGGTGAGTATATCGACATAGAAGAGGCTGACTGGATAAGCAAAGAACAAACTAGTATACAAGAGTAAATAAGCTAGACAGGTTTTGATTGGTACACCGGAAGAGTCGGTAACCAACAAAGTGGTAACATTTAGTTACATCTAGCTATATCGAGAGTCTTCTCCAATCAAGCAGCGGACTTATTGGCATGTTTGACTATATTGATAGAGATTCTTGCATGATTTCAAAGGCATAATTTAAGGCCTGACAATGGAATTTTGAAAGGTATGTTTTGGAGAGAAAGTTGGCGACATACTAAAGGGTCTATAAATACACATATCTCATTCTTGAGATGGTTGTTGTCAAGGTGAATGAAGATGATGTGAAAGTGGACATAGGGGGAGTTTAAGAGACTGCAAAGCCAAATGATAGAAGACCGATAGAGTGGAGTTTCATAGAGTGGTGACTCAAGTAGCAGAGGACCAGTAGTGTGATATTCAAGGATCATCAAATCGACAAAAGGCAGAGTTGATAGTGCATTCAGAAAATTGAAGTTCTGTAGAACAGACACAACCGATGCAGATCTAGTGTAATTCTTCAGTGTGATCTGACCAGGATAATGAGTAGTAGTTTTAGCAGATCATCCATCTGTTTCTTTCTAACAACTGCAACATAAAACCCTTAACTGGGTGGACTTTAATAGGTCCCATTGTAAAAATCCCTTAACCGGGTGACATCTTGATTGATGTCCCAAATCCTTTAACCAAGATACCTTTAATAGGGTAAATGCACTAACTGGCCTTGTTCAAAATCCATTAACCAGGTGGCACCTAATAGTGTCTTTGTAATCTCCTAACAAGGATGGCTCTTAACCGGGCGTACTCTAGAAGAGTATAAATTTTGTGAGTACCTACTCACACTGTAGTTTTCTCCCTATTACGTTTCCATGAGATAAATATGTGTGTCTTTGTGTATCTTTTCATGTATGCTTAATCTTCTGCAGTAAATGTTTACATTGGTGAATGGTAAATTAGTTCAAAATTAAAGTAAAAGTTTCAATTGGTTAAAACTAGTGATGTACTGATTCACCCCTCCCCTCTCAGTATCGGTTGGGACTAATAGATATAACCTAGATGAGTACTCACTCTGGATTTGGGCACTATATCCACCACATAACAGCCCCATTATTGTAGATATTGAGAAGGCCTTTGGACATGTGATTACTTATAAAGTAGGGGAAACATACCCTGTAGTCACTACTGATTTGGGCATTAACATATCCAAATTTAATAAAGCTCAATTCTAGTTGGTCATGAAGGAAAATGATGTCTATAGGCTCAGGAATGAGAGATTGGTTAAAGAAATTGAACTCTTAAAGGACATGATGAATATAGTAGGGTAGACACCCATGCTTATATAAGGAGAGAGCTCATAGCCAAAAGACAAAAATAGCAAGCTTAAAGAGGAGAACTAACAATTGAATCTCCAATTGGCAAATGTGAAGTTTGATGTTATGTAGATACTCATCTTGAAAAGGTTTACCACTATGATGACATGGGTGGATAAGTGTTGAATTACTTGTTCTAAGAACCAGTCTACCATTACATAACATGAGAGGTTGGGAGGATGGCTAAAGGAGAAACTTGATGAGATTCAAAAAAGGAGCAACCCAGATGTCGTTGTTATGTGAGACATTGAAAGCTTGATAAAAGATCATAATAAGTATGCACAAGATCTAGTTGATGAAGCAAGGTTTTTTATCTTTGATGAAGGGAAAACTATACTATCTTTATTGACCGAGGACAAGAAATTAAAAGATCAAATCATATGGATCCAAGGTTAGCAGAAGTACGTACAAAATCCTTTGAAAGCAACTAAAAAAGGAGATCATGATGTAGTCAGCGACCATATGGAGGCAATGATCCTTGCAGAAAATGTGGCAATGAGTTCAGTGGAAGATTATTATAACTATTTGAGCACAAAATATAGAGATCATTTGACAAAAGTGCATTTGTGCTTAATTAGGTCTTAGGGATCTTTAGATAGTAAGTTAGTTTCATGTTGTTCTAAAAAATCCAAAAGACTCTTTGAAGGGGTTTGACCCCTCACTTTATGATGTAGCCATGGTGCGGTGGTTCCTTAAAGAGCTGACCAGATCATGCAGCAAGAGTAACACAATAGAAGCAACAACAAAACATAGATAAAATGCAAAATCAGATATCTGCATCATCATATTATCATCATAGAACATCTAGTAATCAACCAGTTACATGGAGTCTAGCATGCCAGATTACAATTCATCTGAACCTCCAAGAGGCATCCAGATTACAATTTCAGAAATGAAGATCCTTATAAATTTCAAACTAACCTCCTAAAGATCACACATAATAGTATATATACCCTCTGGAGAACATCTGGGTTGGCCACAATAGATTACATTTACCAAGAAAGGAAAATGAAATGTGCAAATAGATCAGATCTAAGAATGAAAGGAAAATCCTTCGGAAAAGAACAACCAAGAGGCACAAATCGAAAGGGAGGTCGGCCAAGGACTCAAGAACATCGTGCAAGGCACCAAATGGATCTGTAAGCCAAGAATTCACTCTGCACAAGAAGGAATCACCAACATAGAAAATAAGCTCAAAAACTGCTCTGGAACTAGGAAACGAATACTCTGAAAGGAATAAATCACCGAAAAAGAATCCAAATGAACTCAAAATCTAGAATGATGAACAAAAGAAAGCCAAGAAACAAAAAAGTTGTTCCACAATGAAAAGGAACCAGTTACCAAAACATACAAAAAGAAACACAAAAACCTGCAATACTAAACTGAATAAGAACAAAGTTGAAAGGAAATATTTTTGGTTGATGCAAGATTTCTCTTAGACCGGGGATGCTTCTGCATCAGACACCCTAGGTAGAAAGAGATTCTCCATGAGAGGCAACTCATGAACATCAAAAATGATTTAGAATATAGATCCCATGCTCCTTTCTAATCCAAACATCTTCCTTGTCTGCAAACCTCTTCTTTACCTCTTCTAGAACCTCAACCAAATTCTCTAACTTATGATTCTCTTTATTTCTCTTTCCTTGCTTCAGACCTGCACACTGTCTTTGACCGATGCTTTCCTTTTGCAACTCTGATTTATTTTTGCCACAATATTTCATCTGGTTCACCATCATAACCTTACTGCCATTTGGTTCCTTACTATTAGGCTTATCTATCAGTCACTTCTGCAAATCCATACCTCCCTCTAGTATCACCTCTACAACCGGTTTCTCATCACTACAACTTCTCTCAAGATTCAAGTTCCTCACTTCCTTCTCTTTCTCCCTCAAAGAAGTCAATGTGAACTTCTGCCCATCTTTCTCAATAGTGATTAGGTTTCTTCTACAGTCATAGATAGCTCCTCTATCAAACTGCCACAGTCTCCCCAACAAAACATGATAAGCACTCATAGACAAAACATCACGTAAGAGTTCATCCCTAAAAGTCCAACATTAAAATTCACCAAACAATGCTCTTTTACTTCTAACTTCTGACTATCCTACAACCAACTCACCTCGTAAGGACAAGGGTTCTTAAGCCTCTTCAATCCAATCTTCTCTATGATCTCCTTAGATACAAAATTATTAGCACTTTGACTATCCACAATAACTTTGCAACACTTACCACTAGATTTACACAGTCCGAAAAAGATTCTTCCTCTTAGTAGATCTAGTATCTTCACTACTCTGCTCCATCAAGACTATTCTGAACATAAGGTATTCTCCCTACTCCAGTTCCAACACATTCTCACCGGTAACTCTAACTTCCTGATCCTCATTTGCCACATAGTTCCTTTCCATCCCTTTCTTTCACTCAAAATATCTATGTCTAATATCTCCACACTTGAAACATCTACCCAAGAATTCTCTACTGCTACTGCCACTGCCTTTCTTTGTGTCTTTTGATCCAGTTCTTTATTCCACTTAGGTTTTGATTCTTCTTAAACATTATGCTTCTCTATACTGCCACTCATCTGCCCTTTATATCTCTCCTTTCCTCTAGGGTTATTTTGTTTTCTTCTTTTCACTTTCTCCTCAGCCTTCAAAGCATATTGGTAAGCCTCTTCAACTGTAGAAATCTTTAGCATACTCATCTCATCCTGAATGTTAAATGCAAGTTCATTTATTTACCTAGCCACCTTCTCTCTATCCATCTCTCTATGTAGAGATCTAATCATTACCTTGTCGAATTCCTCAATGTATTCTTTCACACTCATGTTCCTCTACTTCAACTTTAACAACTTCTTAAATAGCTCCAACTCATAGTCTCCCAAAATGAACTTAGCCTTTAGTCTCGCTACCATATTCCTCCACCGGGTGATCTTCATCTCACCATTCTCAACCCTATCTCTATGCAACTCCTTTCACTATAAAGCATCATGCCCTTTCAACTTATTCTATGCCAACCGGACTCTCTGTAGGTCCTTAATATCCTCAAACTCAAAGTAGTCCTCCAACTCTCTGATCCAATAAATCAAATCTTCCATATTTAGTGTCCTGAAAAAGTTCAAAACCTCCAATTTATGAACTTTACTCACTTGTGCCATTACTCTGAGAAATATTTCCTCTCTTTCATCTTCTGGTCCTTTAGCTTCCTTGGCCTCAACCTCCTCTCCAACCTCTTCATACTTATCCTCAGACTCTGGATTCCTCCGTAAACCATCCAATGAGTTTTGGATCTCATTCCTCATCTCATTCTCAAAATCCTCCATCATCTTCTCCACCCTCCAAGGGTTAATCCTTCTTGGAAGAATATTCTCCTTTTCTCTGGTGCAATTGCCTCAACTCGACGATCTGACTACTAGTTTTGATTGCCTCGCACTCAGTGATCTATCGGACACACTCACAACCTGCCTCCACTCAGAAATTTGTTCATCTAGCGGAATGCCTCAAGATTCTCAACTAGCTCTAATACCACTTGGTGCAGCCATGGTCTAGTGGGTCCTCAAAGAGAACTAACCAGATCATGCAGCAAGAGTAACACAATGGAAGTAACAACAAAACATAGATAAAATTCAAAATCAAATATCTGCATAATCATATTATCATCATAGAACATTTGGTAATCAATTGGTTACATGCAGGCTAACATGCCAGATTACAATTCATCTGGACCTCCAAGAGGCATCTGGATTACGATTCTAGAAATCAAGATCCCCATAACTTTTGAATTGCCCTCCTAAAGATCACACATAACAATATATATACCCTCTAGAACACATCCAGGTCAGCCACAATAGATTACATTTACCAAGAAAGGAAAATGAAACGTGCAAATAGGTCAGCTCTAAGAATGAAAAGGAAAATCCTCTGGAAAAGAACAAGAAAGAGGCATGAATTGAAAGGGAGGTCAGCCAAGGGCTCAAGAACATCGTGCAAGGCACCAAATGGATTTGCAAGCCAAGAATTTTCTTTGCACGAGAAGGAATCACCAAAATAGACAATAAGCTCAAAAACTGCTCTAGAACCAGGAAACAGACTCTGGAAGGAATAACTCATCGAAAAACAATCCAAATGAATTGAAAATATGGAAGGATGAACAAAAGAAAGCCAAGAAACTAAAAAGATAATCCGCAACGAAAAGGGACCAGCTACTGGAACATACAAAAAGAAACATAGAAATTTGCAATACTGAACTGAATAAGAACAAATCTACAAGGAAATATGTTTGGTTGATGCAAGATTGCTCTTAGACTAGGGATGCTCCTACATCACTTTATTACAAATATATAGTGTAATCATTTTCAAGAGGAAAAAATAGAAGACGGTTATTTTTCTCTCTGCAATTTTCATTTTCAATTAATGTTCTAGTGTTTTCTCAATTCAATTGTGCCAAAGAAGATCTTGTGTTTTAGATATCAGTTCTCTTGTTATTTTCACTTCAAGCAAGTGATTGTTGTCTTAAATTTCCTTATGAAAAAATAATTTATTGTTACAAGAGTTTGACAAACAAGATTCATTTGAGACCTTCTTATCCTTATGATTCTTGTCTTATTGGTCTTTTCAAGTAAAATTTAAATTCAATTAGATTGATTGTTGTGACAAGAAATAGTGGAGTAGTGCATCTTGCAGTTTGATTTAAGCTCTCAAAATAAATTTTCCATACTTTATTAGCCATTCTTCGACAAGTGCATTGACAAATTTTATTGGGCATTGGCTTCAAAATATTTTCATCAGTGTCAATTATATACTTTAGTTTTCTACAAATAATTGTAGGAGGTGTTAATATTGGTGCATGTTCTTGGCTTGTATTAAGTACATTTGTTTGATCATTGATTAGCACTTTTTCTTGGTTTGCATTCAATTCATTTGATCCATGTAATTGAGTTGGTGTAGATGGCATACCTTCTCCTCCTAATTCTCTCATTTCATGTAGTCTTTTCATGTGCTTCCTCTGCCTTTCCTTTGCTACCTCTTGTGATTCAATGGCTCCTTACTTGTTCATTTCCATCGTGAATATGAATTATTCTAAATAATACCATTTATGTTAATAAATATTACACAAATTAAACAAACAAAACATTTCATAAAACTATGAAAAACATTGAATTTGACAATCAAAAGCATAAAAGAAACAAAAAAAATTGAATAATCAAACTAATTATGCTTTTCAATCATTTGAAATTGTAGTGTCCTAGAATTGCAACCCTTTGCAATTTCGACCGCATTTGGGTCTTCATCTTAGTGTTTGCACTCTTTGGCCTATTTGAAGACCTGATTATGCTTATACCCCTCAAAAATACAAAAAACTTTGATTTTCCACTCATTATGCACCTTAATCCTAACCTAAAATAAGGTAGGACGAGGGAGTAGCGCCTTGGTCCTCCCTAAATTGGGCCCTCTTTAAACCCATTTTAGCATTTGAAATTTGAGTGGGATCCCCCTCTCCGTGTCAGCTCATGTCAAAAAATTACCCAATTTTCTTGATGGGAAAGTATATAAAAAGGATTTCCCCTCTCATTTGACAATCCATCAATTAGAAAGAGCATACATATGACATCAAGCATTCAAACATTCAAGATCAATTAAGCTTTTTCAGTCTTCCTTCAAGTCTTGGAGCAATAATATAGTCAATATTAAAGCATTGAGAGGACATCATTCATTCTATTTTGTTGAAGACTTATAAACCCTAATTCCATGTGGAGGCAAGCAAAATTTCACAAGGAGGTATCATCATTCAATTTTTAGTCATAATTCAGCATCTCCCTCAAATGGAGAATCTTTCACTACAGGCATTTCAATTACATTTATTTCAATTTTATGGTTAATTCCAAAACTAGGGTTTGACCTAAGGCTAGCCCCTGTTCCCAATATTTTCCCCTATTTTTGTGTGTAAGAAACAGGTACGAAGCTACGATCTTCAGAATAAGCATTATTTATAGAGATGAATCAACCCTTTTTGGCGTGTGAAAAAGTAGGACCAAGGAACCCACCTCCTTGGTCCTAACATTTTTTGAGCATTTTCAAGGATCAGATCTGAATCTTTATATATTGCTCAGATCCAGGTGCATGTGAAAATCTTGCATCTGTAGTTCACTGTTTTCTCAATTTTACCTTCATTTTTCAGCATTTTACCTTAATCTAGTATTTCAACATACAAAAGAGGAAACCAAAGTTAATTTCAATCCATTCAATATTCAATCCTTATCTGATTAGTGATTGAATCTAGTGGATTCCCTTGCTATTTTCAATGTAATGTTTCACAAGTGAAAAATTAAAGGGTTATCTCTCTCTTGGGTGGAAACCCTTAAAAAAAATTGCATTACATTTTGGTGAACCCAACTTCTTACACCCTTGTTTCTGATTTATGTTCTCAGATTTGATTGTTTATGCAACTTAAAAATCAAGTTTTCATTTAAAAGTTTGATTTTCTTGCAAATTTTAAAAATTTAGAGGTTAATTTCACTAAAACCCTAATTTTTAATTTCAAAATTGAGCTTGTGAATTGCATAATTTGGATTAATTGTTTCGGATTTGATTGTTCTTCAATTTAAAAAATTCAAATTTTCACTTGCAAGTCAAATTTCACATTTAAATTTTAAAAATTAAGTGGTTTGTTTCAAAAACCCTAATTTTTTTTTTTAAAAATTGACCTTGTAGGTTGTTTAAATTTTGAATTTATCATTTTAGAGTTTCCTCAAATTCAAAATTGCAATCTTGGATCAAATTTTAAAATTAAGTAGTTAATTAAAAAGACCCTAATTTTTAAATTTAAATTAACCTTATGCATTTCCCAATTTTGCAAATTTCAACATTGGATCTATTTTTAAATTTAAAATTAAGAGGTTCTTTTTACAAGGCCCTCATTTTAAATTTTAATTTCTTGTGGACAATTTCAAATTTAAATTTTAAAAATTAAGTGGTTAATTAAAAGAGCCCTAATTTTTAGATTTAAATTGATTATTTCAATTCTCAAATTTCAACATCAAATTTTAAAATTAAGAGGATATTTTTACAAAACCCTAATTTTAAATTTAAATTTCCTTTAGATCATTTAAAATTTTGAATTTAAGAGGTTATTTTTAGCCCTAACTTTAATTATAAATTTCTATCTCCAATTGGGTAATTTTAAATTTAAATTGAGAGGTTATTCTAGCAAAGCCCTAATTTTAAATTTCAATTTCCTAGAGGATTCCATAATTTTTGACAATCATTCTTTATCTTTTCAATTAATTTACTTATTTAATTGAGTAATCATTTTTCTAAAATTTTGCAATATTCAATTACTTTCCAAATTTCAAATTTTAAATCTCCCTCCCTTAGTGCATGAGTTTTATTACTATTAGTCCAACCTCTAATATCCTTGTGAGAAGAAGTTGTATATTTAAGGCCTCCCAAGGTTTAATTACCGAGGAGATGGAGCCTAATTTGGATAACTTTTTTCATGGGCATATTGGTGGTTCTAGCAATCCTTCAAATGTCCCTATTTATCTCCATTCTTTTCATAATTCTCATGATGTGGATGAATCACTAACTAAGGTTTCCATTGACCAATTGGAGAAGATTGACAATCAATTTGAAAATCTTCAACAATGGATGAGTCAAAAATACCTAGAAAGTGAAGCTCTCCCATTGATTAAAGGATTGAAACAAATGTTTCAAAGTGATAAATTTGGTGTTGATGTCTTGTGTGGTATTTCTCATATTGTTGATACTAATATCATGCCTATGAAGAGTTGTGTTGAAGTCGTTGGTTATACACAACCTCCTAGTCAAGTTAATCATTTCATTCCTTTGACTACCCCTATAGCTAGTATTCCCACCTTTACATCAAATATCATGGCTACCTCTACACAAAATGTCATACCTACAAGTGTTAGTCAAGGGGGCAACTCCTCTAATCATAATTCCTTCATTCCTCATACTATGAGTCTTCCATTTGTTACCCAATCATCTCCCATACCTACCTATCATAGTGTGCCACCTCCTTATAAAAATATCCCTATTTATTATCAACCCCTTCCTTCATTCAACAATGTTATTGCTCCTTCTCAATCCAACATGTCCAATTTCAATCCTTCTACCAAAGCTACCATCAATAGTCTAGCCCAAACAGTGTCTTCCTTGCAACAACAAATAGCTTCCATGAATCAATCTAAGTATAATGTGCCCACATTTGATGTAGTAAGCCCATTATCCAATGACATTGTCCAAGCTATCCCTCCTAAACATGTAGAAGTCCCTCAATTGGAAATTTATAATGGAAAAGGCGATCCCTTGGCTCATGTGAAAACATTTCAAACTTTGTGTAGTGACTTTGCTCATGACCAAATAATGTTGGCTAAATTGTTTACTATAACACTAAGGGATAAAGCTTTGAAACGGTATTATTCTTTGCCTCCTTGTTCTATTACTTCATTTCAACAATTGGATAATGCTTTCATTTAAAAATTTCACAATAATATTGGTCCTAAGATCACTTTGACTGATTTAATGCATTGTAAGCAAGGTGTTAAAGAAAAAGTAACTGATTTTATTGGTAGATATAAGATTTTGTATTCTCAAATTTCTTTTCTTGTGCCTAATCAAGATATTCAAAGAATTTTCATTTCTAATTTGCAAAAGTATATTAGGGATAAACTTCTCTTTTCTGAGTTTACTTCCTTTACGCAGTTGTGCATAATACTTCATAATTATCAGCTTACTATGAGTCAATTGGAACAATCCTCTTCAATGGCTCCGAGTGATAAAAGTGAAAGTGCTCAACAACCTTTTACGAAGTTCAAACCGAATAAGGGATTCATCAAATTCAATGACAACAACAACACTCAGGTAGCAGACACAACAAGTGTGCCTCCTTTGTCTAAATACTTTAGAAAAGAATTCACTCTTCTTAATGAATCTTTACTTTGTATTATGTCACAGTTATTACAAAGGAATGTGTTGAAACTTTCCCCTATTAAACCAATTGATACAACTAAGCCTTTTCCACCTTCATATGATGCCAAAGCCTTTTGCCAATACCACCATCAACTTGGTCATGACACTGAAATGTGTTATTCCTTAAGGAGTAAGATTCAAGACTTTATTGATAACAATACCATATTTGTGGTTGGTATGAATCATAAAGGAAACAAATCTGTAGCTCCTCCTAATCAAACTCTTCAAATTTTTAGTGATCCTTTACCTTCCCATTCCACTAATGTGATTGAGACTGGTCATCTTTCCTTCTCTCCTAATGATGTTGTCCTTGAGTCTAATAATATGGTGAACCTTATTGATAAAAATGAACCTCCTCACGACTTATGCATTACATTTGATCCTAGTGAGACTATTGAAGCACCTGATGGCCCACTTTACATAACTGTGAAAATGAAAGGTATACCAGGTCGCGAGAGGTCCTCATTGATCTAGTTGGCATGGTTAATATGATAACTAAAGAATTTCTTTATACTTTGCAATTGTATCAAGTGACATTTGATGAAATTGATGTGATAGTAAGAGTTTTCAATGGCTTATCCTGTCCTTCTATTGGTTCTATCATACTTCCTATTGATGTTGGCACTAAATGCTTAGATGTTGTCTTTTCTATCATTCCTACATCCGATCAATTTCATGTGAAGTTGGGACATCCTTGGCTCTCTTCCATGAAAGTGATAGATTCTATTGTTCATAAGTGTTTGAAATTTCCTCTTGATGACAAAATCATAACTATTAATCATAGCATATATCAACCTACGATGAGGCATGGATATGTTTGTCTTGATTATTTTTGGTCTGAATATTTCCAACCTCTTCAACCTAGAAGTGATTATCTCTTTAAATCATATCAAAAATGGAAAAATGAGATGATTTTATCCTTCAGTAAGCCTAAAAATCCAAAATTTAATCTTCCTCCAATTCATGATCATGTGCCTCTTCTTATGGATAAGTTTATCCTTCCTCATAAGGAAAGTGATATTATTTCTCCTAAGGAAGAATCTATTCCTCCTCCTAAGGATGAGTCTATTCTTCTCCCAAAGGATTGTTGGCATTTGGCATTATAATAGACAAGGAGAGGTTGTTGGCATTTCAATAAGGATATTGAGAAGGTTGTTGATGATTATGGATAAAACTGATTAAGGATGTTTACTATCTTAATATTATTATTTTGTCATTGATGTCAAGAAATTGATTTTCTAATTCAGTATGATGTTGCCATATCTTGAGAAGTATGATTTGATGAGTATAAAGATGTCGGTAAAAGACATAGAAAGAATATGATGAATAAGGGGAGAAATAAGTTATTCAATGGGAAACTATTACCGATTTAGACAATGATGAGATCATGATGATTAGATTGTTTTGATATCCTACATATGTTATTGATTGAAAGGTTAATACTATGCTATGTTACCGAGAAAAGAACCTAGTTGGTAAACCCTAAGGAACCTAGTCGGTAAACCCTAAGGTTATCGCTATCGGTTAATGAAGGTAGAATGTCTACCAAGTGAAGTTTAGTATTTACTGAGTTACAACCGAGTAATAACAAAATGCATTAAATGATTACATGCATTATTTAATGAAGGAAGCTGATGAGCTGGCTATGATTAAATGATTGGTATGCCATGAATGAAGTTTGTTAAAGAATCTATGGCAAGGGAAAATCAGCATGAAGATCTACAGCTCAGATTGAACCATAATACCCTAGCACAAGTCCCAAGAAATATATGCAAGTTCCAAGGTGGGGTAAAACATTTTTCAGATCGAAGGATACATTGAACCTGGTCGAAGTTTGAAGATCTGAAGGCTATGATTGATCATGGGAAATGTGATCAAGGAGATTAAGCAGTTGGCGAATTGTTTATAAATAGGGAACTGTTGATAAACAATGTATGCGGGCAAGTGTATGCATAGGGATGCTACACAGTGATTACCGAGCATAGAAGCTTGAAGACCTATTTTGAATAATAGAGTATAGAGCCCAACAGATGGATAAGATTAGTTCTATGTCTATATTGTATTGAGCAAATAAGAATCTGCTTTAGCATTTTAGATGTGAAGTTGTAGATAGATTTTTATTACTATTATTTTGTGAAGTGACAAAAAATCTCTTAACCGAGTGGACTTAACAGTCTTATTTGTAAAACCCTCTAGCAAGGTGACATTCTAATTGATTGTTTGAGATCCTTTAACAAGGTCACTTCTAACAAGGTGAAGATCCTAACAGATCTAAGGGAAATCCCTTAACCGGGTCACATCTAACAATGTGTTTGTAATCTTTAACAGGATTTGCTTTTAACCAAGCATACTCTAGAAGAGTATATTTCTTAGTGGGTCTAAAATCCCATGATGGTTTTTCCCTATTTGGGTTTCCACGTAAAATCTGGTGTTATGAGTGTTATGATGTTTATATGCTTTTGAGTTTGCATGTTTAGTAGTTTTGGTTATTTTATTGAAGTATATGTTACCAAGGTTGAATCTAATGTTTTTATGGAAGATTAAGTTTGTATGATTCACCCCCCCCTCTCATCTTATTAGCTTGGCATCTGTACTTATCTTTATGTATCAAAACTATCAATTGGTATTAGAGCATTGGACTCCGGAAGAAAAAGTTTAAAGGTACTTGAGGAAAAGATCCAAAGATGTATAAGAGGGATGCACCAAAGCTGAACAAGTCAAGTTTCTCTACATGAAAGAAAAGGATGAAGTTGCACCTATCAGGAGTTGGAGATGTTGTCTTCAAAATCTGACTCACCTCAACATCCTTATAATAAGATGATCAAACTTTGTGCAAGAGAGATGTTAAAGGGAAGGAAAATCTTAGGACAACATATGACAAGGTTTGATTTAACCTTCTACACTTTGGACTTATTCAGAGTCTAGGTGGGTATACCTTTGTGAACTGGATTCACACTTTCAAAAGATAAATCCACAGCAAACCAGTCCAGAAAACCAGTGGATCTATTCACCTTGAAACTAACTGAAACAAAGGAATGAAAATTATACTCATATTCAGTATTTTGATCAACAAAACATGCAATAAACAACTTCAATCAATACCAGTGCCTTATCCAAGGTCATAGAGTCATCTAAACTCAGATAATACTCCCCAAACAAAATATCTTTATGCATCCCATTGGCTTGGCTTCTGTTAATCCTTATACATGCCTAACACTTATAAGAATTTATGCATACCAAATTAAACTATGATCATCAAGATTCAAAGTTCCCTCCAAAAAGTTTACTGGTAGGAGTGATCCCCACATCTTTAATCTCCCTCCTAGAGAGAAAAGCCAGTGAGCACATCTATTGAAAATAGCCTTGCTACCCCATTCAAACAAAATAACCCTAGATTATTCAAAATGAAAACAGTAAACAAATTGTAAAAACGCTTGAAGATGACACAAAGCTCTACTCAAAACCGATGGTCTATATATTGATATTATCTTCAGAAAAGTATTACAAGAAGCTTTTGAATATTCCCCATTAGACTCAAAAAAGCTCAGATAAATTTCTGCAGCGTTTTCTTCCAATTCTTTGCGATCCCTCTCTCTCTAGTCCTGGTATCCATTTATAACAACATGGATGCACAAAGCTTCAGACTTTTTGAGGAGAGTTTGTTACAATCATTTCTTTCAAAAACAAAGAAGTTACAAAGCTTCTCACAAAAATAGTTACAAGTTCTTTTCGGCCTCTGTAGCTTCTTCAACAGGCTGTTCGGTTGTAACTTCTTCTATCTTTTTAGGAGCGCTCTCTAACTGTTCTGGATCATGAGGGGCATATTTTGTTATCCACTCATCATACACATCATCAGTTGGCCATGAGAAATTAATCACTTTAGTCTTAGCGTTGGCCAACCTTTTCTAGGAGTTTCTCATTTTGTTGACTTCTGAATTGACAAAACCATAATGTGTCTTAATTTTCTCTATCTCCTGTATTGTCACAACAAAGAAGGAAGCATCATCTAGATCAATAATTCCCTTAATTCTTGCTGACATTTTGGCTTCTACCTCCTTAAGCCACATTTGTTTGTCCTTCAGTTGATCTGGACTAGCAAAAACTCTTGGGAGTAACTCAAAAACTTGATCAGCATATTCCTTTTTGCACAAGTTGACTTTACTGTCAACATTATCCACCCCTTCTGCCAATTGTACTAAATCTTTAGTGATGTTAGAAGTGGATCCAATGATAGGATTGGCCCTTGCTTCATCACAAGATGCACACATAAACTCTAAATCCTACTCCCTAGGCCTCCATTTGTCAAAAATTGGTGTCAATATGGCCTTGTCTCCCCTAATCTCATTCCATATATCCAAAATTTTACCTACATTATTGTATAGCAATGAGGCATTCACGGTATCTGCAAAACTAGTGACAGTGGCCTTCACTCTATCCTCATACTTCTTTGCATGCATGGCTTGGGCCTGTTTTAGATTCTCTAACTCTTGAGGAGTAATCTCAATCATTTGGAAGCTAGAAGGTGCTGGAGACGGTGGGAATTCAATAATAGGGATGGTAGGTGGAGGTCTGGCAGGAGAAGAGGAGATCATCAGTGTTGAGGATTCACCATGATGATGTTGTCCTGCTAGTTGCTTCTGCAATTTAGCAATAATGCTATCTCTGTTCCTTACCTCTTCTGGAGCATTAGTGTAAGCTTTCAAAATTATCTCCAATTTAACTTGGAGATCTGCCTTTTTCTTAGCTTCCCTTTCTGCTACTACAACACTAAATTTTGCAGTTTCTAGTACAGTGCTAGCAGCTTCCACTACTCCAATAGTCTGCACCCTCTTTACCATCATCCCCCCAAGGTAGCTTGACATTGAGGTGTCCTTTTTCTTCTTATTTTCATCTCTTTTTAGAGACCACATGACTAATGCAGCATTGTCTTTATTAAAAGTGACTCCCTCCATAGGTTTAGTCTCCTTTCTTACTACTTCCAGGACTAGAGCATCTGCTATATCCCATTCGGGGAGAATAAGTACCCCAGCCTTCACCACCATGTCTCTTCCTTGCTGAGGAGTGATGGTCTTAAACTCTTCAACCATTTCTTGCTTTATTTCTTCCTCAACTGTAGCTGGGTCTTTATGAGGTTGCTCACCCTTCCTTTTCTCGCACCTTGCATTGTATTTATCAATGCTCTGCTTCCACACAAATTGCATGAATGCTTCTGATGTGACGAACTTGTCATCAGCTAAGAAATCTTCACTGGCTCGCTTGATCTTAGGATCCCATTCTTGGCCTTTGAATTCACTAGTGGTGATATTCATTTCAGCAGCTAAGGGCTCTTCTAGCATTCCTTCCTCTACTTCATCATAGGTGTAGGCAATTTCCCCTAGACTGCCTAACTGCAATAGTCACTTAGTTGCTGCCTGTTCATCTCCTATATGGATAGGTGATTGAGATGGGGAGTACAAAAGGTTCTTCAGGTTATACCTCTTTTCCCACTCTTTGTTTCTTTGGGCTACTAGGGATGTCAGTAACATCGTGTATCTTCCTTTTACCTTTAGAGGCAGAGGGCTCCCTTGAAGCAGGCATAAGTACACTATAATTAGCCTTCTTATGTAACATATAATTACCCAGAGGGATCAGCCTAGTAGATGCAGACCTACTCAAAATCAATCTTTCTTTCTCACGGTTATTCTTGATTACAACCTCCTCTTTTCTTTTAGTGTTTGCATCACCTCCTCAAAACTAAGAATCAAAAACTTCATCTTCTCTACAAAGGGCTAAAAGCTAGACAAAGGGTCATAGATTATGTCAAGTTGGTGCACCAAGTCTAAGGCCTTCTTATAGGCTATCCACTTTTCCTTTCTCAGCTCTTGTTCATCTAAATCAAATTCATTCCTGATGAGGTCTTCAAGGAACTGAAATTAATGGGGTTTAGCTTTGCATACAGCCCTCTTTCTAAACATACCATTGAAAAAATCTTCAGGGTCAGCACACCGAGAGACTGCAGTTGATAAATGATATGGCTGGAGGAAATCTCCAAAATGTTTCCAACCTCCTTTGGTTATTACAAATTGGTGTGCCACGGTAATTGTAGGGAAAATTGTCCCTTTACCTCTACCTGTCAATTCTACCTCTTGCACAACACCGATCTACCTAAGTATTTCTGCAATTCCTACTTTAAGAGGGACCTGATAAGGTAACAAAAATGGGGGTACCTATGAAACCATATATTCTGAAAACTGTGGAAACAGGGTATAGGTAAATATCACCCTAATTGTGGACAATTTTTATGTCCTCTGCAAACTCTTGTGGCCTAATGAATTCCAAAAGCACCTTAGGGACTCTTGGGTTTTCCAAATAGATAAGGGTCTTGATTTTTTATGCAAAATATTTATCAAACCTTAGAAAACTTGCATCTTCTCTGTCCCATGACAGAACTGTGCTCCATAATTGCACTGGCATCTTTTCTCCATCCTTCTCTTTTACAAGGTCCATCCCACTTGCAAAATAGTCACCACCCTTGAATAAAAACAAATGCATAAGAAGGGAGTACCACCCGAAAGGCCTATCTACTTTCCCATTCCTGATCCCTATCAATCCATTATGGATAGCATCAGTTATAAAAGAAGCATAATCAAAAGTTATTGCCATAGAAGGATTCAAAATCTGAGCAACCATCAACATGTAGTGAGTAGGCATACTTGCTTCAGCATCTTCCCCTAGGGTTTGGCATAGTGACCAGTATAATCCTTTAGCCCTAAGAGTAAACAAATTTAGAGAAAAGGGCTCTTCAATATTAGGTCCCACAACAATCAACCCCCCTATCTTCAAAAAGAATTCTTTGAGAGGCCCATTTCTTAGGTGATTTCTTTACACATTATACACCTAAGCTAGTGATTTAAAATCAATAGGCTCCAGAAAATTAGTGTATTCATTTAACCCAAAGGCATTCCTGAATTCCTCATTGTTAATTTCAATGAGGGTCTTCCCACTGATATCTTTTACACTTCTTGAAGTTGGGTCATAGCTATGTGCAATCTGAGTCAGAAGATCTGCATCAAAGAAAACCCCTGGAACCACCAACTTTCCAACATCCAATTCCCATATACTGTTATGAGGGGCTGGAGAATTTCTCGTACTGAACCCAACCTTGAATAATCCTAACCCAGACATCCCTACTTGAGGATCTCTTAACCAATTCCCTTTATCATATAAACCCTCTCCTATTTTCAGGCGAGAAGCTCTTGGCACCAATTCTTTCATTTTGGAAGCCACATTAGTTGACAACGTCAACTGTTCAAGGAAATCATCACAAATTACCCTCTTGTGATAATTGACTTTTCCTGAGAACTCCCTTTTAGGTGCCATCTCTTTTAGAAAATTAAGCAAGTGATTCAATAATTTCCTTCAATTGTTCTATGACAAATTAAAACCTTAGTAAAACACACGCAATTAAAAATAATGGTTTAACAAGAGTATAGAGAAACCTACTTGTACTCGAAGGAATTAACTCTGAAATTGAAGAAGTCCACTCTACAACTGCTTCTTAACAAGTGCACTTCAGAATGATATCTCAATTCAATTGATACGAGATCATATTTGGCGGCTGGGCTCTTAACTCTGACATTGATTCCACATGCTTGGCCATCCCTTCAGAATTGAATTCATGAAAGAATTCAAAATTTTCGCTCCAATGGGTCACAATGCCCATGCATTTTCTCTTTTCACTATTTTGCAAAACTTAATTTCTTGGCAACTTTACTTCATGAAATAACGCCGGCCATTTGATCAAATGAGAGTTGATTGGTCTTTACACTGGCTTAGTACTTCTACCCTTTTCGCTGAGCCCTATTTCATTTCGCCATTTCGCAAGTGTTATCTAGTGAGCACTTTACCTTTGCAAAACTACGCCAAGCATCGGATGGGACCCGAACTGTGCGGCCTTTAACCTTTACCTAGATAGTTAACCTTTTCACTAACCACACCTTCACCTGACAGCTACTGGGTTTTCGCTATTTCACATTGCTTAATTTGCATTCAACTTTAGGCTGCAAAATAGCACCAACCGTCGGATCAAACCACACTTGATTGTCCTTTAAGTGAAGACTCTTATACTGACTTGCTTACTCCGCTCCTCCTCTGGTTACTGGATACCACACGGCACCTAACCATTTTCCCAGGGAAACTTATTAAGTTTAAATCTAAGTCAACCGCATATTATACCCCCTTTTAAAACTGTCAGTTCCACCTTGGCACCTTCAATCTCTGTGGAAGCCACATGTTCATGTACACATCACCATTAACCCTGGCATCGAGATGAATCTTCTTTACTTTTGCCATTTCGTTGAGCATATACTTTAGGCATCTTACAAGCGCGAAATAGCACCAGCCATTAGATCAAACCATACTTGATTGTCCTTTACATTTCATGTTCACTTTGCCTTTAAGAACAAAAAACCTTTTCGCCATTTCATAGGGGTTAAAATGCGAGCACTTCACCTTCGCGAAATTACGCCAACCGTCCGATCAAATGAGAGTTGATCAATCTTTACACTCTAAATGTTTACCTACAAACGTGGGCCCTCTAACTTAACTCTGAATAGCTGGCATATACCTTTATCCCACGGTATCTTTCTTTTCTGGGACCCACCTTCTTTGAAACTCTTGGACCTGCCTCGCTAACTGTTGCATTTTCTGCCACATGCCATCATCTTACTCACCTTCAGGACTAGCCGAACCATCCACTTGGAATGCCACATCACTTCGCCATTTCGCTGGTCTTGAACCATGAACCATTTTGTCTTGCGAAATAGTGCGAACTGTCCGATCAAAAGAAACCTGATTGGCCGTTACACTAACAGCCTTGGCTCCACATTGGGTCCCGCTTCTTTATTGACTACGTGCTACCACGTGGCACTCTACTACTGGCTTTGAAAGACTTTTTTGTATTCAACTCAACGTCGGCTGCTTGTCTTTCTTTTATACCACCGGTTCCACCTTGGCGGGCCCACGGCTTCTTCTAAGACCACATGTCCATGGACACATTACCATCTATCATGACACGTGGATGGTCCTCATTTAATTTTGCTATTTCCAAGGGTATAAAGAACGAGCATCTTACCCTTGCGAAATAGCGCAAGCCATCAGATCATTTTCTAGTTGCTCGGTGCTTAACCATCTAAATAGACTCCGGGAGGGGTGGGCCCTCTAACTCAACTTTGAACACCTGGTGTCCAGTCACCTTCAAAGCTAACATGTCATTTTTTCATTTGCTAAGAGAAAGCATTGGGCTCCGATTAATTCTTGACACCTGTATCTGCCAGGTCATCTCCCATCCTGCGATCTGACTCACCTCTAGGATGTGTCCTTTAACCTTTAATCCTGACTTGCTGACTGTTGTAGCTCATGCCACGTGCCACAATTCTACTTGCCTCCTTGACCAGCTAAACCGTCCATTTGGCATGCCATGTCATTTTCGCAACTTCGCTGGCTTTAAACAATGCACAACTTCGCCTAGCGAAATAGCAAAAGTTGTAGATCCATTTGCGAGATGCACACTACTTGCTGGGCCCGACAACTTTAGGAGGGATACACATAAGGCATAAATTTTTGCAATTAATTCACATGACCACCTAGGCAAAAAAAACAAGGGGGGACACTTCCTACGATCCCATGACCCATTACTTAAGTGGATAAAGTAACGAAAGAAAAGAAACCAGAGGGTTTTTCATCAGACATTAGGCGATTTAAAATCAAAAAACCCTAAACCCTTAAGACCTAACATAGAGCTGAAGCAATTGAAAATGCGCCTTACTCAAGATTTCAAAAAATCATAGCCAATTATGGGAAAAGAAAAACCCATTTTTAATCAGTGATAACAGGAGAATATGTTGTATATTATCTGGAGAATGATTTCAACACACTGAGCACCTATCCATTGACAATGGAAGAGATAAAGGCAAAGCAAGAACATATCAAGGCAATGATTGAAATAACATTTGCATTGACTGATTCAGAGTTTAATGATCTAGAAGGCTGCAATGATGCAAAGGCAATGTGGGACAAGCTCATATTTGTGTATGGCGGTGATGAACATGTTCAAAGAGAAAAAGTGGACAGTCTACAAGGGAAACTTGAATCTATGAGGATGAATGAAGGTGAGAACATAACCCAGTACAGTACAAGACTGAAGGATATTGTCAATCAAATCAAAGGAGCAGGTGGAACTATTGAAGAAAAGGATATAACAAGTAAGTTGTTAAGAACCCTTCTATTGGCTTATGCAATTCGAGTCTCTGCAATCAATGAATTGAGGTATGTACCTAATATGCCAGCTTCTTTAGATGCTACTATTGGTAAGGTACATGCATTTGAGTTAAGTAATTTTGATAACAGTGGGTCATCAGTAAATAAAGTTGAATCTGCATTTAGTTCTTTTCATATTGGTGAATCTAATGATTACAATGATAGAATGAGTAAGTACACTAAAGGGGATCACAGTGGAGCAAGTGAAAGATTTCGCAAGAACATGGAGGAAGTACACAAACTGTATGAGGAAATCAGAAAGCAAGAAGAGTTTGAAGCACTATTAGCTAGAAGGTTACTGAGAGGCAAAGGTAAGTATAAAGGAAAACTACCTTTGAAATGTTTCAATTGTGATAAGATAGGACATATGGCTTCTAAATGTCCTGACAAAGATTCTACTGAAAGGAGAGATTACCGAGATGATAGACAGAAAGATAATCATTACAGAGGACATTGACACTTCAAAAGAAGAGATAGAAAGCCATGCTTAATAGCTGATGAGGAATCCAATGATGATAAATCAGATGAAACTGATACAGAGGAAATAGTTTATGTGGCTATCAAAGATGGATCAAATGAAGAAAGGTATGAAGAAAAATCCCTAATATCTCACATAAATACTAATGATTCTTGGATCATAGATAGTGGATGCTCACATCACATGACAAGTGATAAACACAAGTTTGTTATGTTAGAAGACTATGATGGAGGCTATGTAAGATTTGGTAATGATGCACCATGTCTAGTAAAAGGTAAAGAATCTATAACACTTCTTGACAATGCAAGATGCAATGATTTTTATTGGGTTGAAGGTTTGAAATACAATTTGTTGAGTGTAGCACAACTAAACAATATAGGATACTGAAGAGAATTTTAGAAAGGAATTGTCAAAGTTCATGACAAGCATGGAAAGTTAGCTACTACCGGGACACAAACAAAAGGTAGCACATTTCACCTTGACTCAACTCAAAATAAATGTTTGTATGCAAAGATAGATGATACCTGGGTATGGCATAAAAGGTTTTGTCATGTAAATTTTGATAATCTAATCAAAATAAGCAAGAAGCATTGAGTAAGAGGTCTACCGAGTCTTGAAAAACCTGAGAATGCTATGTGTTGAGGATGCCAAATGGGTAAAATGACAAGATCAAGCTTTACAAGTAAGTCTTACACTTCCAAGGGAATTTTAGATCTTGTGCACACTGGTCTTTGTGGTCCTATGAAAGTTCAAAGTTAATATGATGATAAATATTTCATATTATTTGTGGATGATTACTCAAGGATGATGTCAGTTATGTTTTTAAAAGAAAAATCAGAAGCTTTTCAAATGTTTAAATGGTACAAGGCAAGAGTTGAAAATGAAATAGGAAGACAACTAAAATGTCTTAGATCAGATAGAGGAGGAGAGTTCACATCTGATGAGTTCAACTTATTCTGCAATGATCATGGTATAAAAAGACAAGTCTCTGCACCGAGAACTCCACAAAAAAATGGAATTGCTAAGAGAAGAAATAGATCTATTGTGGATTGTGCCAGAACCCTGATGATTGAAAAGAAAGTGCCACAAACATTTTGGAGAGAAGCAATAAGCACAGCAGTTTACACCCTAAACCGAGTACAACTGAAGAAAGGTACACCCTAAACTGAGTACAACTGAAGAAAGGTACTTTGAAGACACCATATGAAATCTAGTATGACAAGAAACCTAATGTAAGTTATTTTAAAATCTTTGGAAGTAGATGCTATGTACACAAGGATGATAGAAATGGCAAGTTTGATCAGAAAAGTGAAGAAGGAACATTTCTTGGTTATTCTTCTAGAAGTAAATCATTTAAATGTTTGATCAAATTATCTAACAAAATAGTAGAAAGTGCAAATGTGAAAATTGATGAATTTGCAGAAAGAAATGATGAAGGAAATTCCAAGAAACCAGAAGATTATGATGAAATTGTCTATGTTCAACTAACAAGTCCTACCGAGAAAACTGCAGAAGGAAATGAAGAGAATATCCAATTACCAAGTGATGAAGAAGATCATACAGAGCCTACCAAGCCTGTATTAGCCAAATATGTCAGAAGACATCATGCACCAAGTCAGATTATAGGAGATAAGGATGATCCAGTGATGACAAGGAACAAACTGAGACGGAACACATGTCTAATATCTGAATTTGAACCGAGAATAGTGAAAGACACATTTAACAGTGAAGATTGGATAAATGCTATGATAGAAGAGATTGATCAAATCAAGAAGAATGACACATGGACACTGGTCCCAAGACCGAAGGACAAAAATGTAATCGGTACAAAATGGATTTTCATAAACAAGCTGAATGAAAAAGGAGAGGTCATTTGAAACAAAGCAAGACTAGTTTGTAAAGGTTATGCCCAAGAAGAAGGAATTGATTATGGTGAGACTTTTGCACCTGTGGCTAGACTAGAAGGAGTAAGAACATTGTTGGCATATGCTGCTTACAAGAATTTCAAGGTATATCAGATGGATGTCAAATCTACATTTCTGAATGGTATATTAGAAGAAGTTTTTATTGAACAACCTGAAGGATTTGTTGAAGACAATAATAAAGATCAAGTATGTAAATTGAACAAAGCTTTATATGGTTTGAAACAAGCACCTAGAGCATGGTATGAAAGATTGCACTCTTATTTAATCAAGATTGGTTTTATAAGAACAAGTGAAAATAGCAATATTTACATGAAGAATGATGAAAATGGAATACTGATCTCAGCCATATTTGTTGATGATATTATCTTTTGTGGAAATGACTCTCTATGTAAGAACTTTGGAAATGAAATGAGAAAAGAATTTGAGATGTCATTAATCAGTGAGATAAAGTATTTTATAGGTTTACACATACTGCAAATGAAAGATGAGATTTTCATTACTCAATCCAAGTACATAAAGGAAATCTTGAAGAAATTTGGAATGGAGGATTCAAAACCAGTAAGTACTCCTATGACTACCAATAGTAAACTATCAAAGAATGATGAATCTGCATCTGTTGATGAGACACTTTACCAATCCATGATTGGAAAGTTGCAATATGTTGTTCATAGCAGGCTAGACATAGCACATGCAATAGGTATAGTTGCAAGATTCTCTGCAGATCCTAAGGAAACACACATAACAACAATCAAGAGAATTTTCAGATACTTGAAAGGCACTGAGGATTATGGCTTAGTATATCAGAAAAGAAATTATTTTGATTTAAAAGTTTATATTGATGTTGATTGGGTAGGCAACATTGATGATAGGAAAAGCACAAGTGGAGGAGCTTTCTTTTTAGGAGAAAGACTAGTGAGTTGGCTTAGCAAGAAACAAGGATGTGTTTCACAGTCAACAGTAGAAGTTGAATACGTTGTTGCAGCATTGAATTATACCAACATAGCATGGATCAAACAACTATTGGAAGATATAAATGAGAAAGTTACTGAGCTAGTAACTATATTCTATGACAATACTAGTGCCATTAACATTTGAAAGAATCATATTATGCATTCTAAGACAAAGCACATCTCTATCCAATATCATTATCTTAGAGAAGGAGCTCAAGAAAAGAAAGTGGTGTTGGAATATGTTAGCACAAAGGAACAAATTGAAGATATCTTCACCAAGCCACTGCCAAGCGACACTTTTGAGTATCTTAGAAGTAAGTTAGGGGTCCTACCCCTATCTTCTACTCACTGACCGAGTTCGGTGAAAGCATCAATTCGATGACTCTACAAAATATCTTTTAGGAGTTGATGCTGATTTACACACTTTAGGATGTTTTCTAAAGGTGTGTAGGAATCAATATAGGGAACAGGAATTGAAGAAAAAATGCTCTGACCAAGACTAAATTGACACAATAACAGCAGGAAATCACTTCATATAGGAAGAAATTATGTTTTAGTTCTTTACTTTTTAGCATTGTTGTCAAAGGGGGAGAAGACTGGAGAAGACTGGAGAAAAGAAGAAAAGAAAGATGAAGAAAAGAGGAGAAATCTAATGTATGGGGGAGAATTCTGATGATAGAAGGAGAGCATTTCAGCATTTTAGAATCCCACAGCAATCTGAATCAATTAGGTCAAATCAATTGGTTTTTCCATCAATGCCAAAGGGGGAGATTGTTGGCATTTGGCATTATAACAGACAAGAAGAGATTGTTGGCATTTGAATAAGGATATTGAGAAGGTTGTTTATGATTATGGATAAAAATGATTAAGGATGTTTACTGTCTTAATATTATTATTTTGTCATTGATGTCAAGAAATTGATTTTTGAATTCAGTATGATGTTGCCATATCTTGAGAAGTATGATTTGATGAGTATAAAGATGTCGGTAAAAGACACAGAAAGAAAATGATGAATAAGGGGAGAAATAAGTTATTCAATGGGAAACTATTACCGAGTTAGAAAATGATGAGATCATGATGATTAGATTGTTTTGATATCCTACATATGTTATTGATTGAAAGGTTAATACTATACTATGTTACTGAGCAAAGAACCTAGTCGGTAAACCCTAAGGAACCCAGTCGGTAAACCCTAAGGTTATTGCTATCGGTTAATGAAGGCAGAATGTCTACCGAGTGAAGTTTAGTATTTACCGAGTTGCAACTGAGTAATAACAGAATGCATTAAATGATTACATGCATTATTTAATGAAGGAAGTTGATGAGCTAGCTATGATTAAATGATTGGTATGCCATTAATGAAGTTTGTTAAAGAATCTATGGCAAGGGAAAATCAGCAGAAAGATCTACAGCTCAGATTGAACCGCAATACCCTAGCACAAGTTCCAAGAAATATATGCAAGTTACAAGGTGTTGTAAAACATTTTTCAGATCGAAGGATACATTGAACCTGGTCAAAGTTTGAAGATCTTATGGCTATGATTGATCATGGTAAATGTGATCAAGGAGATTAAGTGGTTGGTGAATTGTTTATAAATAGGGAACTGTTGATAAACAATGTATGCGGGCAAGTGTATGCATAGGGATGCTACACAGTGATTACCAAGCACAGAAGCTTGAAGACCTATTTTGAATAACAGAGTATAGAGCCCAGCAGATGGACAAGATTAGTTCTATGTCTATATTGTATTGAGCAATAAGAATTTACTTTAGCATTTTAGATGTGAAGTTGTAGATAGATTTTTATTATTGTTATTTTGTGAAGTGATAGAAAATCTCTTAACTGAGTGGACTTAACAGTATTATTTGTAAAACCCTCTAGCAAGGTGACATTCTAATTGAGTGTTTGAAATCCCTTAACAAGGTCACTTCTAACAAGGTGAAGATCTTAACAGATCTGAGGGAAATCCCTTAATCGGGTCACATCTAGCAATGTGTTTGTAATCTTTAACAGGATTTTCTTTTAACCGAGCATACTCTAGAAGAGTATATTTCTTAGTGGGTCCAAAATCCCACAGTGGTTTTTCCCTATCTGGGTTTCCACGTTAAATATGGTGTTATGAGTGTTCTGATGTTTATATGCCTTTGAGTTTGCATGTTTAGTAGTTTTGGTTATTTTACTGAAGTATATGTTATCGAGGTTGAATCTGATGTTTTTATGGAAGATTAAGTTTGTATGATTCACACCCCCCCCCCCACTCTCATCTTATTAGCTTGGCATATGTACTTATCTTTAAGTATCAAAACTATCAAGGATAGGAAATCTCTTCCTCCTAAGCATCAATTTATTCCTCCTCCTAAGGCTAAACATATTATTCCTCCTAAGAATAAACCTATTCCTCCTCTTCATGATGGACCTAGCCTCCTTCCTACACCTCCTATTCCTCCTTTATATGTTGTGGTTTCACCTCCTACATCTTACAAAAGGAAGCGACCGACATCTCCTATTGTTCAACCTAAGAGGCCTTCTCCTATGCATCCTTCCTTCAAAGAAGAAAAGAAGCCTATACCTGATGAACCTAAACCTTCACAACATTCAGCTAAAACTAAAAGAAACCATTGTGTGAGATAACATCTATGGTGACATCATGCTAGAGCTAATGAACTTGCTTCCCAAATAATTTTTTCTCCTAAAAAATCAACTCTTGATATAATACCGTTTTCTCAACCTTCTCCTAACAAAGATGTTCAACCTAATTCTCCAAGAGACAAAATGATTAAGGCAAGTGATGGTTCAAGTTCTATTCCTATTAGAGCTCCTATTTTTGTTAATATTGATCAAGAAATAGGTGATAATTTTGTTAATGATGAAAATGTTGATCCTAATATTTTTGATGATGAATATGAATATGTTGATGTTGACAATGATTTATTTGAGAAATTTTCAAAAGCATTAATCCTAGCTCCTAGTGATAAACAAAGTGACTCATCATTAGAGCATGATCCTTATTTGGAACTTGTGATAGCTCCATCTATATTTCTCAATGTTACTCCTCTTGTGCGTTTTCCACCTTCCCAAAACTATGATCAGCAAGATCGGGAGGCGGATGACATGCTTGATTCGCTTTATTAGCACCATGGATTCTCTCTCTCTCCTCCCTTGCTTGTTTGTGACCATCTTCTATTTGTTTCTCCTTTATTCTATTTGTTGTCGCTGGTGTTATCTACTTGAGGACGATGCAAAACATAGAGATCACTTTTGGATCTCTCCTATGTCGACTTAAAAGAGACATGTTCCCTTCTTCCATGGTGGTTTCCTTTCTTTGTAGGATGAGGACAATTCTATATATACACACACACACACACATTTCTTATCATAAAAATTATACTAACTCCAAAGTTAAGTGAAACTACCTCGTGTTTTGTGCTTTGTATTCATTATCCTTTAATTTGTCCTCTCTGGGGGGCTTATTATTGTGATAATGTGTTTGTCTTTTTAGGTGTATCCTACCTTCGATAAATTTCTTCCGATAAGGTGAACGTAATCTCTTTAATATGGGAGCATACACTTTTCTCTCTCTCTCTTGCATATCTTGACACTTAAAGTTACTTAGCGGACTTTGTCTTTTGCTTTGTAATTTTTGGTATTTTTCTTTTCACGACTCATAGTAATCGAACCTTACTAGTTTTTAGTCATGGTTCTCTCCCTTCTTTCTCTCATGATGTCCCTTTTATATTGTTATCAAAGTTGTGAGATCCTAAAGTCAACTGGGGGCTTGGTGTATCTTGCCTCATTGATGACTTGGTGAATTTAAGTCGAGGCTAAATGTAGCATCCTTAAATTGTAACCCTTTGTAATTTCGACCGCATTTGGGTCTTTGCCTTAGTGTTTACACCCCTTAGCTTGTTTGAACACCTAATTATTCTCATATCCCTCATAAATGCCAAAAAAATTGATTTTCCACTCATTATGCACCTTAATCCTAACCCAAAGTAGGGTAGGACTAGGGAGTAGCACCTTGGTCCTCACTGGGACTAGGAAGTAGTGCCTTGGTCCTCCCTAAATTGGGCCCTATATAAACCCATTTTATCATTTCAAATTTGAGCGAGATCCCCCTCTCCATGTCGGCTCATATTGGAAAATTATCTAATTTTCATGACCGATAAGTACATAAAGAGGATTTCCCCTCTCAATTGACAATCCATGAATTAGAAAGAGCACACATATGACATAAAGCATTCAAACATTCAAGAGTAATTGAGAATTTTAAGTTTTCCTTCAAGACTTGGAGCAGAACTAAAGTCAAGATTCAAGCATTAAGGAGGACATCAATCATCCTAGTTTGTTGAAGACTTTCCTAATTCTATGTTGAGGCAAGCAAAACTTTACAAGGAGGTATCATCATTCAATTTTCAGTCATAATTCAGCATCTCCCTCAAAAGGAGAATCTTTCATTACAGTCATTTCAATTACATTTATTCCAATTTCATGGTTAATTCCAAAACCAAGGTTTGACCTAAGGCAAGCCCATATTCCCAACCTTTTTCCTTTCTTTCTATGTGTAGGAAACAGGTACAAAGCTATGATCTTCAAAATAAGTGTTACTTGCAGAGACAAATGAACCCTTTTCAGTGTGCGAAAAAGTAGGAGGACCAATGCACCCACCTCCTCAATCCTAATATTTTTGGAGATTTTTTGAGGATCAGATCTAAATCTGCATATATTGCTCAAATCTAGGTGCATATGAAAATCATGCATCTATAGCTCACTGTTTTCTCATTTTTACCTTCATTTTTTAGCATTTTACCTTAATTTAGTATTTCAACCTAAAAAAGAGGAAATAAAAATTAATTTCAATCCATTTAGTATTTGGTCCTCATCTGATTAGTGATTGAATCTAGTGGATTTCATTCCTCTTTAGAATGTAATGTTTCCCAAGTGAAAAATTAAAGGGTTTTCTCTCTCTTGGGAGGAAACCCTAAAAAAATTCCACATTAAAGAAATCATATTAAATAAAAGTCATCATACACTATATGAGAATGTCATGGGTGAAGACACAATTGTAGTGGCTCCTTCATTAGAAATTGTGTTCTTTTGGCCATTATGAAACCACCTATAGTGACAAAAATCCGTTCGCCTATTTATTATTAAAAACTAGTATCGGGTTTTGACATTGTAGACAAAGAGAGAGAAAGAGAGAGAGAGGAGTGTGTTACAACATCTATAGTGGTAGTAACCTAATCATGGTTTTGACACTATAGACATGAGTCTATAGTGACCAAAACCCAATCGGGGTTTTGGCACTATAGACAAATAGAAAAACTTAGAGTTTATAGTGACCAAAACCCAATCGAGGTTTTCACACTCTAGAGAGAGAGAGAGAGGGGGGGGGGGAGGGATAGAGATAGAAATAGACTAAGGTTGAGAAAGAGAGAGCTCAGGAAAGAGGGATGGGGAGGGGACAAAGAGAGGGGTTGATGCATGCATGCATGAGAGAGAGAGGGGAGAAGGGACATAGGGAGTTTGAGAGAGAGAGAGAGATAGAGAGGTTGAGAGAGAAAGAGATAGAGAGTGAGATAGGTTGAGAAAGGTAGACTGAGAGAGATAGCTTGAGAGAGAGCGATAAGGAGAGGAGAGAGAGAGGTTGAGAGAGAAAGAGATAGAGAGTGTGTTGGCATTGTGTTGTCATTGATGTCAACCGATAATGGTGTCATTGATGTCAACTAGTATAGCAGGTTACTGGTATAGCTTGTCACCAGTAAGAAGATGATGTCAACTAACATTGTGCTCATTAGAGTCATTGGCACACAAGTTTGTGTTGTCATGTGTTGGACACATAAATTGAGATGTTGACTGGTGAATAGGTATTAGAGACAGTTGGCATTATGGTAATGCCAACCATTGAGTGATGTGTTGGTAGTACATGGTTGCTAGCCGGTATGCAATTGGATGTCTTACTGCAGGACTCCCACTGGATAAAGATGTTGTCACAGGATGAAGATATGACTGACAATGATTGTGCTCAACCAGATCATATGTCAAGTTGAAGTTGTGTCTGCTCAAACAAGGAAGTCATACCGGTGTAATACCGGAAGTAGACTTAGCAAAATGTAATGGCAACTGGTTCCCACCAGTCATTGGTCAGCAAGTGACAAGGTTCCACTTCCATCGATAAGTGGCCACACTAAGCTTATCTCTCAGCATGCATGGAATGCATCATAATCCTTTGAGATAAGACAGACAGAGAAGTTGAAGGCATAATGAGTTATCGATATAGAAAAGGAAGGATAAGTTTGTCACTTTGGCAAACCAGTTGAGAGGAGAACCAGTCTAATGAAGATGAAGGAAAGGTTCAGCATTGTAGACATAGAGTGCAATGAGAATGCTGATGGAGACAGATGAAGATTGATGGCATGGTGTCATCAAGGTCATTACAGGTAAGTGTGTCAACCGGTAAGTGAACAAAGTGCAGAAATGAAAGGCTCCTATCTGATGAAGATGAGAATGTTGTGGTTTGACAAGGTTGGTGACTAGATTAATGTGTTCCACCAATAGAATAGCAAAGTGCAGGCTTGAATGTTGACCAGTTCATATATAACCGGTAGGTAAGCACCAGTAATGGATGATGTGGTTGATTACAAAGTCTGAACCAACACAAGTGACTGAGCTGAGGTGGATGCCGAAAAAGGGGACACGTCGACTCTAGGTGTCAAACATGCAGTAGCCGATGAAAGAGTGTTTTGACAAGTTAGTTGGTGAGTGGGTCGACATTAATGTTGACTGTGGATTTCATGAGTTGAGGACAGAGTTTTGCGGCTCAATGCAGACCGAATGGCATAAATCTATGAAGTTCACTGATCAATGTTGAATGTCCACGTGTAGATTAGATTTGATGAAGACAACAGAGAAATCATTAATATGACTAATAGAAGCAGGTCAATGATCAGTTGGTCATGTTTGCTAAAGATAGAAAACATGTTTTGGACACAATGGGATTGGCAAGGTTGAGTGATCTATTGCAGGTTGACAATCTTAGAGAAGAGATCTGATCTGATTTGATACACCTCAAGGTTGATGAAGGAACCCTAACGTGCCAAGTTTGAATGTCCATCTTGGTGGGAAAGCTCACTTATAAATATGCAAACCAGAGATCATAGTGGGCATTATGCTGTAGGTCAGATAGAGAAGAAGAAGAGCATGTTTTAGTCAAAGTGCAATCTGTAGAAGATCATAGTGACTGAGTGGTGAAGAGGTAAAACCAGTGACAAGGTTTAACAACATTTAAAACAGTAAGGAATAGAGAAACTGATGAATTGTTGTAGAGTTGAACCAGTAAGAAAGAAGAAGCAGTGAGCAAAGGTAAACACAGTACCAGTGGTGTCAAGTAGTAGCAGGTTAGAGTGATTAGAGAACCAGTAGAGAACAAAAGCAGCAAAATTGAGAAGGGATGAACTGGTAAGGTTGCAGTGTAGAGGATAGCTGAGAAGAGAACTGGTTAAGCAAAGATCAGAGAAGGGTTGAACCAGAAGAGAAGTTGTAGAGGATATAGAACTCATTTGTAACCATGTTACTACTTTTGTATTGATATATTTCAATGTACTCACTGAGTTGGAGCTCGGTGTAGGGTTTGGTGCTCCTTGGGTTGGTGCCCTAAATCAGGGGTTGGTTCCCTAAACTTTGTAACAATGTTTATTATGAGGCAATATTGGAGCAGTATACTCCAGTAGTATTTCTCACTGAGGTTTTTCCCATGTTGGGTTTTCCTCATACATTTGATGTTATGTGATGTTCCTTTTGTGTGTGCTTGCATTTGAGTCTTCTCCTTATCTCACTGGTATGTCCTCTTGGCCTTATATATGTTAACTGGTATTGATAATTAGGTTTAAAAGGGTTAATATTGGAAACCACTTATTCACCCCCCCCCACTCTCAGTGTTATCTTGTGTTCTACAATTGGTATTAGAGCCTAGGTTCCCTGTTAGATAAGCTTTCTCCAACTTGGGTAGATTCTAGTTCTGAAAATACATTGGTTTGTTTTGTTGCAACCCCTACTCTAATGTTTTATGGATCAAACCATGTTATTTGGAGTTGTATAATGGAAGTCTACTTGTCCTCATTAGGCTATGATGTATGGATGTCGGTTGTTAATGGTCTCCCTAGACCGGTCAGTCCTCCCACTAGTCCTGAAGCTAAAAGAAGATCTAAGTGCAATGCAAAAGCCATGAATGCTATACTCAGTGGTCTTCCCAATGATGTTTCCTCACAGGTGGATAGATGCAAATCCCCGAAGAGTTTGTGGGACAGACTAAAGAATCTCTATGGAAATGAGCCTACCACTGCAGAACTAGTTTGTGGAAGCAAGAAGAAAAATTGAACAAACACATGTGCAAATGATGAAGATAGATCAGTTAGCAGAAATGATGAAGAGGAAACCCATCTCTTTATGGCTCAAGAAACAAAAAGTGATATGAACACATCTAAAAGGGATAACACAGATCAATCCTACTGGCACAATGTGTTTGTCAGTGATGAAGAGGATGAAGAAGTTGAGGCTGAATTTGATCTTGAAGGGGAGTTGGTAAGTGCCCTATATGAACTAAGAAATGTTAGGAATGAATTTAAGAATTACAAATATTCAGTTCATGAAGAATGCAGTCAGTTGAGAACAAGCCTTGAAGAGTCAAATAATAATATCTGCATATTGACGACTCAACTAGAAGAGGCAAAAGGAATTACTAATGAATTGAAATCAGTCTTTGATGATAAGGAGAGAAGATGTGAGGAGCTAGAGATTGAAGTGGATAATCTTCAGAAAGACCTTGAGAAGTGCCAAGATGAGCTCAAGGTGAGGATCAACACTAAAGCCTTGGAAAAAATATTGAGTAAACAAAAGCACTCCAAGAATACCGGAGGATTAGGATTTGGTTCCGGTGAATGCTCCATTAGCAAGAATGTCTCCCACAAGGACATTTAGTATTTCTCCAAAAATGGAAATGAAAAATGTTAGACCTTTGCAGTTAGAAATGCTCCAAGGGAGAAGGTTGACCTAACTACAACTAGTGAAGATGTGAGGATGAAGACCAGTGCTGCAAGAAGGAACAATGTTGATCCTAAAGGAAAAGGAAATTTGAGAGAAGATAGTGTCACCGGAAGTAAGAACTTGAGATGACAACCTAGAAGACCTCCAACTAGTAGAAGACAAAGAAATGTTGTTGCCCACAAGACAAGTCCCTGGAGAAGCAAAAATGGAGAAGCAAAACTAGTAAGATCCCCTCATGTTTGGCAGAATAAATTTGTATGTAATATGCCCTCCTTCTCTGGTTACTATTTTAGCTTGAAATATTATGGTCATAGGGAAGATGAATGTAACATGAGGTCTAGGAATAGAAAAAATGTTTCCTAGGAACAACAATTCTGCTTGTCAAATATGTAATGCATTTGGCCATATAAGTCATGAATGTAGGGGGAAGAAATTTCAGTCCTATAACAAATGGTATAACAGCTATGCTCAATATGGAAGTGATTATAGAGCATATGGGAGACAAAGACCTGCATGGAACCAAAGGATAAGTGCCCCTGCAGGATCAAGAAATCCACTGGTTCTGGTAGTTGGCTACAACAACATGATCAGAGGAAGAAGATCAAACTAGTTTGATAGAAAGTCCTCCAATCATGTGTTTGGTATGAACATAGTCTGCTTCTATAGAATTGCTTTCGGTCATGCTATAGAATTTGGAAGAGCAAGGACCAATCAGCAGAAGAAGGTAACACCTGCTCCAAACACTGCAAAAGGGAAGAGGAGTGAGACCAAGAAGGCATGTAGGAAGAAGGAAGAGAGTAGAGCTATGGACCGAGACTGTCTATTCAATGCACAAGTGATATCTCCTAACGCTTAAAGGAGATGCGGGATGTAGCTCCTAATAAAACTCTTCAAATTTTAATTGATCCTTTACCTTCCCGTTCCACTAATGTGATTGAGACTGGTCATCTTGCCTTCTCTCCAAATGATGTTGTCCTTGAGTCTAATAATGTGGTGAACCTTATTGATAAAAATGAACCTCCTAAGGACTTATGCATTACATTTGATCCTATTGAGACTATTGAAGCACCAGATGGCCCACTTTACATAACTATGAAAATCAAAGGTATACCAGGTCTTCAGAGGTCCTCATTGATCTAGTTGGCATGGTTAATGTGATAACTAAAGAATTTATTTCTACTTTGCAATTGCATCAAGTGGTATTTGATGAAATTGATGTGATAGTTAAAGTTTTCAATGGATTCTCTTGTCCTTCTATTGGTTCTATCACACTTCCTATTGATGTTGGCACTAAATGCTTAGATGTTGTCTTTTCTATCATTCCTACATCTGGTCAATTTCATGTGAAGTTGGGACATCCTTGGCTCTCTTCCATGAAAGTGATAGATTCTATTGTTCATAAGTGTTTGAAATTTCCTTTTTATGACAAAATCATAACTATTAATCATAGCATATATCAAGCTATGATGAGGCACGAAGATGTTTGTCTTGATTATTTTTGGTCCGAACAATTCCAACCTCTTCAAACTAGAAGTGATTATCTCTTTTAAAAATATCAAAAATGGAAAAATGAGATGATTTTATCCTTCAGTAAGCCTAGAAATCCAAAATTTAATCTTGCTCCAATTGATGATCATGTGCCTCTTCTTATGGATAAGTATATCCTTCATCGTAAGGAAAGTGATATTATTTCTTCTAAGGAATAATCTATTCCTTCTCCTAAGAATGGGTCTATTCTTCTCCCCAAGGATAGGAAATCTCTTCCTCCTAAGCATCAATTTATTCCTCCTCCTAAGGTTAAACATATTAGTCCTCCTAAGGATAAACCTATTCCTCCTCTTCATGATGGACCTTCCCTCCTTCCTACACCTCCTATTCCTCCTTTATATGTTGTGGTTCCACCTCCTACATCTTACAAAGGGAAGCGACCGACATCTCCTATTGTTCAACCTAAGAGACCTTCTCCTATGCATCCTTCCTTCAAAGAAGAAAAGAAGCCTACACCTGATGAACCTAAACCTTCACAACCTTCAACTAAAATTAAAAGAAACTATTGTGTGAGAGAACATCTATGGTGACATCATGCTAGAGCTAATGAACTTGCTTCCCAAACCATTTCTTCTCCTAAAAAATCAACTCTTGATATAATACCATTTTCTCAACCTTCTCCTAACCAAGATGTTAAACCTAATTCAACAAGACACAAAATGATTAAGACAAATGATGGTTCAAGTTCTATTCCTATTAGAGTTCCTATTTTTTTTAATCTTGATGAATAAATAGGTGAGAATGTTGTTAATGATGAAACTATTGATCCTAATATTTTTGATGATGAATATAAATATGTTGATCTTGACAATGATTTATTTGAGAAATTTTCAAAAGCATTAATCCTAGCTCCTAGTGATAAACAAAGTGACTCATCATTAGAGCATGATCCTTATTTTTAACTTATGATAGCTCCATCTATAGTTCTCAATGTTTCTCCTCTTGTGTGTTGTCCACCTTCCTAAAACTATGATCAGCAAGATCGGGAGGTAGGTAACATGCTTGATTAGCTTTATTAGCACTATAGATTCTCTCTCTCTCCTCCCTTGCTTGTATGTGACCATCTTCTATTTGTTTTCGCTAGTGTTGTCTACTTGAGGATGATACAAAGCGTAGAGATCACTTTTGGATCTCTCCTATGTTGACTCAAAAGAGACATGTGCCCTTCTTCCATGGTGATTTCCTTTCTTTGGAGGATGACAACAATTCTATATATATATATATATACACACACACATTAGTTATCATAAAAAGTATACTAAATCCAAAGTTAAGTGAAACCACCTCGTGTTTTGTGCTTTGTGTTCATTATCCTTTAATTTGTCCTCTCTAGGCGGCCTATTATTGTGATAACGTGTTTGTCTTTTTAGGTGTATCCTACCTTGAATAAATTGCTCCCGATAAGGCATACATAATCTCTTTAATGTGGGGGCATACACTTTGCTCAATGATTATCTCTCTTGCATATCTCGATACTTAAAGTTACTTAGCAGACTTTGTCTTTTGTTTTGTAATTTTTGGTATTTTTCTTTTCACAACTCATAGTAATTGAACCTTACTAGTTTTTAGTCATGGTTCTCTCCCTCTTTCTCTCATGATGTCCCTTTTATATTGTTATCAAAGTTGTGAGATCCTAAATTCCACTGGGGGCTTGGTGTATCTTGCCTTGTTGCTGACTTGGTGAAATTTTTTCAATGTGAACCCTTTGTAGTTTACCAAGAGTATGATTGACTTCATACTCCCGCTAAATTTAGGGCTAAATGTAGCATCCTAAAATTGTAACCCTTTGTAATTTCAACAACATTTGGGTCTTCACCTTAGTGTTTACACCCCTTAGCTTGTTTGAACACCTAATTATGCTCATATCCCTCATAAATGCCAAAAAAATTGTTTTTCCACTCATAATGCACCTTAATCCTAAACCAAAAAAGGTTAGGAATAGGGAGTAGCACCTTGGACCTCACTGGGACTAGGGAGGAGTGCCTTGGTCCTCCCTAAATTGGGCCCTCTTTAAACCCATTTTATCATTTCAAATATGAGCAAGATCCCCCTCTCTATTTCGGCTCATATTGGAAAATTAGCCAATTTTCATGACGGGCAAGTACATAAAGAGGATTTCCCCTCTCAATTGACAATCCATGAATTAGAAAGAGCATATGTATGACATAAAAAATTCAAACATTCAAGAGTAATTGAGCATTTTCAGTCTTCCTTCAAGACTTGTAGCATAAATAGAGTCAAGATTCAAGCATTAAGGAGGACATTAATCAACCTAGTTTGTTGAAGACTTCCCTAATTCCATGTGGAGGCAAGCAAAACTTTACACGGAGGTATCGTAATTCAATTTTCAGTCATAATTAAGCATCTCCCTCAAAAGGAGAATCTTTCATTACACTCATTTCAATTACATTTATTCCAATTTCATGGTTAATTTCAAAACCAAAGTTTGACCTAAGGCAAGCCCATATTACCAACCTTTTTCATTTCTTTCTATGTGTAGGAAATAGGTACGAAGCTATGATCTTCAAAATAAGTGTTACTTGCAGAGAAAAATCAACCCTTTTCAGTGTACGAAAAAGTACGAGGACCAAGGCACCCACCTCCTCAATCCCAATATTTTTGGAGAGTTTATGAGGATCAGATCTAAATCTGCATATATTGCTCAAATCTAGGTGCATGTGAAAATCATGCATCTGTAGCTCACTGTTTTCTCAGTTTTACCTTCATTTTTAAGCATTTTACCTTAATTTAGTATTTCAACCTAAAAAAGAGGAAATCAAAATTAATTTCACTCCATTTAGTATTCGGTCCTCATCTAATTAGTGATTGAATCTAGTGGATTCCCTTCCTCTTTGCGATGTAATGTTTCCCAAGTGAAAAATTAAAGGGTTTTCTCTCTCTTGGGTGGAAACCCTGAAAAAAATTCTACATTAAAGAAAATATATTAAATAAAAGTCATCATACACTATATGAGAATGTCATGGGTGAAGACACAATTGTAGTGGCTCCTTCATTAGAAATTGTGTTTTTTTGGCCGTTATGAAACCACCTATAGTGACAAAAACTCGTTTGTATATTTATTATTAAAAACTAGTACCGGGTATTGACACTATACACAAAGAGAGAGAGAGGGAGTGTGTTGCAAAATATATAGTGGTAGTAACCTAATCATGGTTTTGACACTATAGAAATGAGTCTATAGTGACCAAAACCCGATCGAGGTTTTGATACTATAGACAAACAAAAAAACTTAGAGTCTATAGTGACCAAAACCCAATCGAGGTTTTCACACTATAGAGAGAGAGAGAGGTGGAAGGGAGAGGAGGGAGAGAGAGGGGGAAGTGATAATGATAGAAATAGACTAAGGTTGAGAAAGAAAGAGATCAGGAAAGAGGGATGGGGAGGGGAGAGAGAGGGGTTGATGCATGCATGCATGAGAGAGAAAGATATAGAGAGTGAGACAGGTTGAGAAAGGGAGGCTGACAGAGATAGCTTGAGAGAGAATGATAGGGAGGGGAGAGAGAGATGGGTTTGAGAGAGAGAGGTTGAGAGAGAAAGAGATAGAGAGTGTGTTGGCATTGTGTTGTCATTGATGTCAACCTATATAGCAGGTTACCAGTATAGCTTGTCACCAGTGAGAAGAGGATGTCAACTGACATTGTGGTCATTGGAGTCACTAGTACACAAGTTAGTGTTGGCATGTGTTGGAGACATAAGTTGAGATTTTGACTGGTGAATAGGTATTCAAGACAGTTGGCATTATGGTAATGCCAACCACTGAGTGATGTGTTGGTAGTACATGGTTGCCAACCGGTATGTAATTGGATGTCTTACTGCAGGACTCCCACAAGATAAAGATGTTGTCACAGGATGAAGATATGACCGACAGTGACAATGCTCAACCAGATCATATGTCAAGTTGAACTTGTGTCTATTCAAACAAGAAAGTCATACCAAAAGTAGATTGAGCACAATGTAATGGTAACTAGTTCCCACCAATCATTGGTCAGCAAGTGACAAGGGGTCATACTAAGCTTATCTCTCAACATGCATGGAATGCATCATAATCCTCTAAGATAAGATAGTTAGATAATTTGAGGGCATGATGAGTTACCAGTATAGAAAAGGAAGGATAAGTTTTTCACTTTGACAAACCAGTTGAGAGGAGAACTGGTCTAATGAAGAAGAAGGAAAGGTTCAACATTGCAGACATAGAGTGCAACCAGAATGATGATGGAGACAGTTGAAGATTGATGGCATGGTGTCATCAAGGTGATTACTGGTAAGTGTGTCAACCGGTAAGTGAATGAAGTGCAGAAGTGAAAGGCTTCTATCTGATGAAGATGAGAATGTTGTGCTTTGAAAAGGTTGGTGATCAGGTTAATGTGTTCCACCGATAGAATGACAAAGTGTAGGCTTGAAGGTTGACCGATTGATGTATAACCAATAGATAAGTATCGGTAGTGGATGATGTGGTCGATGACAGAGTCTAAATCAACACAAGTGATTGAGCTAAGGTGGATTCCGACAAAGGGGACACTTGGACTCTAGGTGTCATACATGTAGTACTCGATAAAATAGTGTTTTGATGAGTTAGTTGGTGAGTGGGTTGAAATTAATGTTAACTGTGAATTTCACTAGTCGAGGATAGAGTTTTGCGGCTCAATGTAGACCAAATGGAATAAATCTATGCCATGCACTGATCGATGTTGAATGTCCGGGTGTACATTGGATTTGATGAAGACAACAGGTAAATCATTTAATATAACTGATAGAAGTAGGTCAATGATCAGTTGGTCGTGTTTGCTAAAGATAGAAAACATGTTTTGGACACAACGGGATTGGCAAGGTTGAGTGATCTGTTGCAGGTTGACCATCTTAGAGAAGAGATCCGATCTGATTTTATACACCTCAAGGTTGATGAAGGAACCCTAACGTGCCAAGTTTGAATGTCCATCTTGGTGGGAAAGCTCACTTATGAATATGCAAACCAGAGATCATAGTGGGCATTATGTTATAGGTCAGACAGAGAAGAAGAGGAGCGTGTTTTAGTCAGAGTGCAATCTATAGAAGATAATAGCGACTAAGTGGTGAAGAGGTAAAACCAGCGACAAGGTTTAACAACATTTAAACCGGTAAGGAACAGAGAAACCGATGAATTATCTTAGAGTTGACAATCAAGTGAACAAGCAGAGTTGAACCGGTAAGAAAGAAGCAGCAGTGAGAAAAGGTAAACAAAGTACTAGTGGTGTCAAGTAGCAGCAGGTAAGTGTGATTAGAGAACTAGGAGAGAACAAAACCAGCAAGATTGACAAGGGTTGAACTGTTAAGGTTGCAGTAGAGAGGATAGTTGAGCAGAGAACTGGTTAAGCAGAGATCAAAGAAGGGTTGAACCGAAAGAGAATTTGTAGAGGTTACAGAACTCATTTGTAACCAGGTTACTACTTTTGTATTGATATATTTCATTGTATTCATTGAACTGGAGCTCGGTGCAGGGTTTGGTTCTCCTTGGGTTTTGCCTTAAATCAGGGGTTGGTGCCCTAAACTTTGTAATAGTGTTTATTATGAGGTTGGATTGGAGTAGTAGACTCTAGCAGCATTTCTCACAGAGGTTTTTCCCATGTTGTGTTTTCCTCGTACATCCGGTGTTATGTGATGTTCCTTTTGTGTGTGCTTGCATTTGAGTCTTCTCCTTATCTCACTGGCATGTCCTCTTAGCCTTTTATATGTTAACTGGTATTGAAAATTAGGTTTAAAAGGGTTAATATTGGACACCACTTATTCACCCCCCCTCTCAGTGGCATCTTGTGTTCTACAATTGGTATTAGAGCCTAGGTTCCTGGTTAGATAAGCTTTCTCTAGCTTGGGTAGATTCTAGTTCTGAGAACACAATGGTTTGTTTTGTGTCAACCCCTACTCCAGTGTTTGATGGATCAAACTATGTTATTTGGAGTTGTAGAATGGAAGTCTACCTGTCCTCATTAGGCTATGATGTATGGATGTCGGTTGTTAATGGTCTCTCTAGACCGGCCAGTCCTCCCAGTGGTCCTAAAGCAGAAAGAAGATCTAAATGCAATGCAAAAGCCATGAATGCTATACTGAGTGGTCTTCCTAGTCATGTTTCCTCATGGGTGGATAGATGCAAATTGCCAAAGAGTTTGTGGGATGGACTGAAGAATCACATAACCAATTTATGGAAGCAAGAAGAACAATGGAACAAACACATGTGCAAATGATGAAGATAGATCAATTAATAGCAATGATGAAGAGGAACCCCATCTCTTTGTGGCTCAAGAAACAAAAAATGATATGCACACATCTAAAAGGGATAACATAGATCAATCCCACTGGCAAGATGTGTTTGGCAGTGATGAAGAGGATGAAGAAGATCTTGAAGGGGAGTTGGTAAGTGCCCTAGATGAACTGAGAAATGTTAGGAATGAATTAAATAATTACAAAGATTCAATTCATGAAGAATGCAGCCGGTTGAGAACAAGCCTTGAAGAGTCAAATAATAATATCTGCATATTGATGACTCTACTAGAAGAGGCAAAAGAAATGACTGATGAATTGAAATCAGTCTTTGATGCTAAGGAGAGAAGATGTGAGGAGCTAGATCTTGAAGTGGATAATCTTCGGAAAGACCTTGAGAAGTGCCAAGATGAACTCAAGGTGAGGATTGAGTTTAGTGGTAGCACTAAAGCCTTGGACAAAATATTGAGTAAACAAAAGCACTCCAAGGATACCAGAGGATTAGGATTTGGTTCTGGTGAATGCTCCACTAGAAAGAATGTCTCCCACAAGGACATTCAGTTTGTCTCCAAAAATGGAAATGACAAATGTCGGACCTTCACAGTCAGAAATGCTCCAAGGAAGAAGGTTGACCTAACTACAACTGGTGAAGATGTGAGGATGAAGACCAGTGTTGCAAGAAGCAACAATGTTGATCCTAAAGGAAAAGGAAAGTTGAGAGAAGATAGCTTCACCGGAAGTAAGAACCTGAGATGACAACCTAGAAGACCTCCAACCGGTAGAAGACAAAGAAATGTTGTTGTCCACAAGATAGGTCCCTGGAGAAGCAGAAATGGAGAAGCCAAACCGGTAAGATCCCCTCATGTTTGGCAGAATAAATTTGTAAGTAATATGCCCCCCTTCTCTGGTTACTGTTTTACCTACAAAGATTATGGCCATAGGGAAGATGAATGCAACATGAGGTCTAGAAATAGACAAAATGTTTTTCCTAGGAACAACAATTCTGCTTGTCAAATATGTAATGCATTTGGCCATAGAAGTCATGAATGCAGGGAGAAGAAATTTTAGTCCTATGATAGATGGTATAACAGCTATGCTCAATATGGAAGTGATTATAGAGAATATGGGAGACAAAGACCTGCATGGAACTAAAGGAGAAGTGTCCCTGCAGGATCAAGAAATCCACCGGTTCTGGTAGTTGGCTACAACAACATGATCAAAGGAAGAAGATCAAACTGGTTTGATAGAAGGTCCTCCAATCATGTGTTTGGTATGAACACGGTCTACTTCTACAGCAATGCTTCTGGTCATGCTACAGAATCTAGTAGAGCAAGGACCAATCAGTAGAAGAAGGTAACACCTACTCCAAACACTGCAAAATGGAAGAGGAGTGAGACCAAGCAGGCATGGAGGAAGAAGGAAGAGAGTAGAGCCATGGATCGGGACTGTGTATACAATGCATGGGTGATATCTCCTAATTCTTAAAGGAGATGTAGGATCTTAGGGGGAGTTACTTATTGATTATATCATTCACCCCCATAGTTGAAATGGACAAATGGAAAGACAAGCTACTATTGGTATAAGGGAAAATATGAGATGGCAATGTATGTAGTTAGTGCCTTCGTTACACACCTACATATGTCAGATGGATCACTACTACTAGTGTCAAATAAACAAACTACAATTAGGATCAAAGGCTCTTGACACAAGAGGACTGAGATTAGAAGAAGTTTTCCTAGTGGAGATATTGGTCCGGTATAGTAAACCGGCATGTTCAGTATATTAACGATATGGATATTGACCGGTATTGTAGATTATGATCTGTGTAGTGATTCATGTGGCTTGAAGTGAATAAATTATGTCTTGGGTGATATTGGAGAAGACCTGAATGACATTATGTTGGTCTGGTAGTAGATCATATATGCATGCATCATTTTGATCTAACTGGTTTGATAATTGACATGATAGTGATGTGGTTTGGCATTGTGTTCATGTAAGATCATGTCATAAGTTGTGATGGATGTCATGGAGCTAGAAGATCATTAGTAGATCACTTATACACTCATCTCAACTGGTATAAGGTACAGATTGGAGAACCGGTTTAGGACCTAACAGGCAATGAAGACTTGAGATCTATGGTTCAGGGGGAGTTCACTGCCATATCTTCTTATTAGTATTAGATATATTGAACACAGGGGAGATCAAGTGTTTATGGTTGTACCGATATGCTTGAGACTTTGGGATGTTCTCATCAGTCCTTGTTTGTGAGGTCTTTCAATATCTATTCAATTTGTACTTAATAGAAATCACAATTGGACCACCAAGATAATTGCCTATAAAGAGGGAGAGTTACCTGCATAGGGGGAGACCATACATTTGGTATCAGAGAATATACAAGTGATATAAAATTGGTATCAGTGTCAGCTTCAACACTTGGTATTAGCATATTGGAGTCAGAATAACCTTCTGCATATCAAAGGGGAGAAGATGCAGTCTGATCGGCAGGTAAGTGGAATTCACTGACACACTTTTCTACAACTGATATGAGACTAGTATATACAATTGGTATCAGATTTGTATATACAGTTGGTGGTTGAGCAATTGGTGTCAGTTGGTGTCTGAGCCCTCTATTTCAAGTGTTGCTAATTGAGAGTATGTAGAGTGAAATGGCCAAAAAGGGGAAGAGGCAACTAATAGAAAGTTCTTCTAGTACACTTTGCCATTGTTTTTAAAGGGGGAGAGAAAAATTGTAGTACATCAGATACTACATGTGTTGATATCAATGCCAAAGGGGGAGATTGTTGGCATTGTGTTGTCATTGATGTCAACTGGTAATGGTGTCATTGATGTCAACTAGTATAGTAGGTTACTAGTATAGATTGTCACTAGTAAGAAGAGGATGTCAATCGACATTGTGGTTATTGGAGTCACCGGTAGACAAGTTAGTGTTGGCTTGTGTTGGAGACATAAGTTGAGATGTTGACTAGTGAATAGGTATTGGAGACAAATGGCATTATGGTAATGCCAACCGATGAGTGAGGTGTTGACAGTACATGGTTGCCAACCAGTATGCAATTGGATGTCTTACTACAAGACTCCCAACGGATAGAGATGTTGTCACAAGATAAAGATATGACTGACAGTGAGTGTGCTTAATCAGCTCATATGTCAGGTTGAATTTGTGTCTACTCAAACAAGGAATTCATACTGGTGTAATACCAGAAGAAAATTGAGTTGGCAACTAGTTCCCACCAATCATTGGTAAGCAAGTGACAAGGATCCACTTCCATCGGTAAGTGGTCATACTAATATTATCTCTCAACATGCATGGAATGCATCATAATCCTCTGAGATAAGATAGTCACAGAAGTTGAAGGCATGATGAGTTACCGGTACACAAAAGGAAGGATAATTTTGTCACTTTGACAAACCAGTTGAGAGGAGAACCAGTCTAATGAAGAAGAAGGAAAGGTTCATTTAGACAGAGAATTCAATCAGAATGTTGATGGAGACAGTTGAATATTGATGGCATGGTGTCATCAAGGTGGTTACCAGTAAGTGTGTCAACTGGTAAGCGAACAAAGTGCAGAAGTGAAATGCTCCTATCTGATGAAGATGAGCATGTTGTGGTTTGACAAGGTTGGTGATCGGGTTAATGTGTTCCACCGGAAGAACAAAAAAGTGCAGGCTTGAAGGTTGATCAGTTGATGTATAACCGGCAAGGTTAGAGAACCGGTAGGTAAGCACCAGTAGTGGATGATGCAGTTGGTGAGAGAGTCTGAACTGACACAAGTGACTAAGATGAGGTGGATGCCGACAAAGGGGACACATGGACTCCAGGTGTCATACATGTAGTAGTCGGTGAAAGAGTGTTTTGATGAGTTAGTTGGTGAGTGGGTCGACATTAATGTTGACTATGGATTTCACAAGTCGAGGACAGAGGTTTCCAGCTCGATTCAGACCGAATGGCATAAATCTATGGTGTGCATTGATCGATGTTGAATGTTCAAGTGTAGACTGGATTTGATGAAGACAGCGAAGAAATCATTTAATATGGTTGACAGAAGTAGGTCAATGATCAGTTGGTCGTGTTTGCTAAACATAGCAAACGTGTTTTAGACACAACAGGATTGGTGGAGTTGACTGTTCTATTGCAGGTTGACCATCTTAGAGAAGAGATCCGATCTGATTTGATACGCCTCATGGTTGATGAAGGAACCCTAACATTCCAAGTTTGAATGTCCATCAAGGTGGGTTGATGTTTCAAGTCAGATAGAGAAGAAGAAGAGTGTGTTTCAGTCTGAGTGCAATCTATAGAAGATCATAGTGACTGAGTGATGAAGAGGTATAATCGGTGACAAGGTTTAGCAGTGTTTAAACCGAAAAGGAACATAGCAACCGGTGAATTGTCTCAGAGATGACAGTCAAGTGAATCGGTAGTGTTGAACTGGTAAGAAAGAAGCAATAGTGAGCAAAGGTAAACAAAGTACTGGTGGTGTCAAGTAGCAGCAGGTAAGAGTGATCAGAGAACCGATAGAGAACATAAGAAGCAAGATAAAGAAAGGTTGAACAAGTCAGGTTGCAGCAGAGAGGATAGTTGAGCAAAGAACAAGTTAAGAAGAGAACAGAGCAGGGTTGAATAGGAAGAGAAGTTACAAAGGTTACAGAACACATTTTTAACCAGGTTACTACTTTTGTATTGATGTATTTTATTGTGTTCACTGAGCTGGAGTTTAGTGCAGGGGTTGGTGCTCCTTGGATTGGTGCCCTAAACTTTGTAACAGTATTTATTGTGAGGCTGGATTGGAGTAGTAGACTCTAGCAGCATTTTTCACTGAGGTTTTTCTCATGTTGGGTTTTCCTCGTATATCTGGTGTTATGTGATGTTCATTTTGTGTGTGCTTTCATTTGAGTGTTCTCCTTAGCTCACATGTATGTCCTCTTGGCCTTTGATATGTTAACTAGTATTCCCAATTAGGTTTAAAAGGGTTAAGATTGGAAATCACTATTTGACCCCCCCCCCTCTCAGTGGCATATTGTGTTCTATAGAGTGGGAGAGGTTGATAAAGAAAGGTTGTGAAAGAGACTAAGGTTGAGAGAGAGAGCACCGAGGAGAGAGGGATAGGGAGGGGAGAGAGAGAGAGAGAGAGAGAGAGAGAGAGAGAGAGAAAGGGAGGTTGAGAGAGACTAAGGTTGAGAGAAAGAGAGAGGGAGAGAGAGTGAGAGAGGGAGAGATGGATAGGGAGGGAGAGAGGAGTTGAGAATAGAAAGAGGGAGAGAGATAGAGAAAGAAGGGGGGAGGGAGAGAGAGAGTGAGGGAGAGAGGAATAGAGAGGGAGAGAGAGAGAGAGAGGGGGGTCAAGATAGAGGGGTTGAGAGAGAGAGAGGGAGAGAGGTAGAGAGAGAGAGGGGGTTTAAGAGAGAGAGGGAGTGAGAAAGAGAGAGGTTGAGAGAGAGAGAGATATTGGGATAGAGGGATAGGGAGGGGGAGAGAAAGAGGGGTTCAGAAGAGAAAGAGGGAGAGAGGGAGAGAGAAAGAGGGAGAGAGTTATAGAGGGAGAGAGATAGAGAAAGAGGGAGAGAGGGAGAGAGAAATAGGGAGAGAGGGATGGAGGGAGAGAGATAGAGAAAGAGGGAGGGATCAATAGAGTGTGAGAGATAGAGAGTGAGCAAGAAAGAGAGAGAGGACAGGGGAAGGGGTTGAGGAGAGAAAGAGAGAGATGCGGATAGAGTGTGAGTGAGAGAGAGAGGGGGGGGTTGAGGTGTGTGTGTGTGTGTGTGTGTGTGTGTGTGTGTGTGTGTGTGTGTGTGTGTGTGTGTGTGTGTGTTGTGTGTGTGTGTGTGTGTGTTTGTGTGTGTGTGTGTGTGTGTGTGTGTGTTTGTGAGAGAGAGAGAGAGAAGGAAGCAAGAGGAGGGCGACATAGATAGATAGATATAGATATATGAATATATTTATGTCTACATATACAAATATATGTATGTCTACTTATATGAAACTATATATAAATATATCTGTACATTAGGAAATAGGAAATCATCACAAAACAAGATAAACATAATAGCTCAATCACAAATGCATTCATTGCAATGAATCTATCCTAAGACACACTCAATAGAGACATGAAAACGAAGCATACAAAACTAAATATTATGCAAACCGGATGACGATTTGAATGCTCCTTCCATGTGGCTCCATTGTTCTTCTTTCCTCTTCAAATGGTTGTGGATCTCACCTACAAGTGCAAACACAATTGAAAGCAAGTAGACAGGATTCTTGATCAAGAGTACTAGAAGCTTAGATTTGATAGCCTGATTATCAATTACCAATTACCAAATTAAGGGGTTTGATTAAAGAAATTCATCCAATTTATAGAAGAATTGGAGAGATGACAAGATTAGCATGATTCAATTCAAATGGAAATTGCAAATCAATTATGCCAATTATGACAAATTATGACAAATTATGCACTTTCTATGCAAAATTATGACAACTTCTATGTCAAAATTGATTGATTGTCAATTATGACAAATTTATGACAAATTGACATGTCATTTCCATGAATTTAGGAGAGAAATAGGAGGAAAATGAAATTAGGAATTAGAAAATTAAGAAATTAGGAAATTGATGGAAATTAGGAATTTGAAATTAGGTAAATTAATTAATAATCTTTCATTTATTAATTAATTCACAAAGAGGAATAATTAGCCAATTAAATGAACATTTAATTGCAATGAGAAGACTTAGGATAAATAAATAATTTATTAATCCTAAAGGAAGAAAATGACACACACAAGGTTAAATGATTAAATCACGAAACCTTAAAAGACGAATTAGCAATGCGAGAATGACAATTAGGTCTTGATTGAAGATAATTGACTCGATCATGATTTGATTTTGGACTGATAAATGACCAATGTGATAAATGATTTGATAAATGCGCCAATTGACGAGGAACAATGACAAGTTGATCCAAATTGACATAATTGAGACAGACAATGATCGATTGCAAAATGACAAGATCGAACAAGATGACAAGAGATGATGATAAATTGATCCAAAATGACAAGATTGAAAATGACCGCAATCAATGACGAATTGATTGCAAAATGACAAGATCGAACATGACAACGATCGATGACAAATCGATCGCAAAATGACAAGATTGAAAATGATAAAGATTGATAACAAATCGATAAGAGGACAAAACCCTAATTAGGATTGACGATGTCCAAAATGATAAGATTGATGATAAATCGATAAGAGGACAAAACCCTAATTAGGATTGACGATGTCCAAAATGATGACAAATAAGCACGCACATTGATGCAATAGGATAAGATCAATTAAAATCATGACTGGATAGTGTTGTCGACAAGACCAAATTCGAGAACGAGACAGAATGAAGAATGTAGAAGAATGACTCGATGCTCGCAAATGATAAAAACCAAGTGCGTGACATAGGAGAAATGTTAATGCGACGCAAAAACCTAAAATGAGGCAATGCGCAAATGTTAAAGTATGACTCCGCAAGCGTTGACCATTTTTAGGTGTCTACATTTTGCCCCTCTTTGAGACAATGCGATTTTAAGCGTTGTTTCAAAGAACAATAATGAAAATGCCCCGGACGCTAACAATGACATATGAAAATGCCCCAGACAATAACAATGATATATGCATGCCCCCTCGAGGAATTGGCCGGAAACATGCAGAAAAGAGGCCAATTGATCGATAAAAATGATAGGATCGAACGGACGGACAATCGGAGATCGGATGCATGAAGGACAAGCAATTGAAGATGCAAAAGACAACAACCAACATAAGATGGAGAAGATGCACGTCCATCTATGGAATGACAAAGAGCTATAAATGAGACCAAGAGGTGGAAAATTGCTCATTTGCACTAGCTAAAGAGGAGGATTTGTTGCTCTAGACAAGGACACTTGCAGAGAGATGGTGAACATTCCAATGGCAGATCACCTTGGAGAACATGTACGCACATTCAGATGACCGGACGACGCAGGAGTAGCGGTATGTATCTCGAAAACCCATGTTTTCAATTTGATGAATTTGACTCGCTTGCGGGACATTGCGGGGCCCACAGGGGATGCAAAAGAGGACTTTTGCGCTTGTGTAGTCTAATTCTGCACTTGTGTCATGTCTTCTATGCTTGTGTAGGAACACTCAAGTGCAAGTTACCTGACACGGGCGCAAGTTCTCTGACACAGGCGCAATTGTGCACTGAAAACCCTAGTTTTGGTCAAAATGACATGCAAATGCTCCGGAAAGGGGGGACAAGGATAGGATAGGTCAAATGAGATGAAAAACACCCTGATTAGACATGAAAATGAGAAAAATGCAACCCATAGGAGCAAACCCTAAAACTGACAAAATGTGCCCCAATTGTGATGCAGAGTCGACAATGTCCATTGATCACACGGGAGAACTGACCTGACTACTTCATGTTACGACATAGACTCAAAAGCACAGATAGAGATACAATAGAAGGACTTGGGATAGGAGGGACATCATCCTTGAGACATGGTAGGGATGAGGAGGATAGAGGGAGCACCCAGTGACAGAGGCACATGCTCCTTATGATAGACAGTGGACATTATGTAGTTTGATATTTTGTAGTCAGCCTGCGGGCCATACTTAGGACAGATAGTCCAATTTTGTACTCCGATATTATTTTGACATATGATATGATATGCATCGATATGATGGGATGCAATGTGTGATGACTGATGTTATTTTCCATGTATGGATGACTTATGCACTGTTGATGTATGAATTGTGGAACATGTATGGATATATTTTTTTTATGTGTTTTTGATGTATTGATAATATGAAATGGATAAAATGCTTGATGTAATGCAAATGTACTAACCAAATGGATGCAGGATGTAGCATATGTGTGTGGGGAAATCGGAGCACTAGACCGAACTAACTATTTGAACTGACGGAAGAAGTGTTAGTAAGAAGAAATGAGACAGAGGGAAATTAGTGACAAAGAAAAACTTGCTTTCAGTAATGCACTTTGTAGGTGAGAACCTTTATTTTAATATAGCAAAATGGATGCGTAGCATCATGGCATTGAAGGCCAGAGCTGAAATGCAACCCTTTTTGCAAAAGACAGACACATCACAGACAAACAACAATCACAATCAAAAAAGAAAAAGACCATGAGCCATCCCGGTCACTCTAAATCACTCAGTGACATCATCGAGCAACATAGGAACATGACCAAAGCCAAAGATAAATCAATAAAAAGATAAGATGCACAAAGTCCAACAAATCAAACAAACATCTTGATCTTCATTGTCAAAAGTTGAAAGTGCTGATAGGACAATCATGCTATCTGGTTTCAAGGAATGTGGTACCCCGTCTAAGACAGGACACAGTCTGGTTTCGAGTATACCACACCATGTATAAGACCCATGATAATGTGCCAAGGATGAATGATATTGAGGTTGATTGATATGACAACTCGGATCAGTTTGAATGTCTGGTTTGAGTGAAAAAGTTCATCTGTTAATGCATGATTTCAATAAAGCACAATGTTGGATTGCGAGTCGTTGGATGTATACTCAGGGATCTGTCTGATGCATAGAGGGATCATTTATTGACAAAATGCTTGTTTTGGGATTTTAATGTTTTTGAAATGTTTTTGTGATCATTTTTTCAGGACTTTTTTATGATTTTTATGGATTTTCATTTTTTTCAATTTTTAGATATTTTTTCAGGACATTATTCGATTTTTTTGAGATTTTTTCAGGACATTTTTAAATGTTTTTGAGATTTTTTCAGGACATTTTCAATTTTTAAGAGATTTTTTTTTTCAGGACATTTTTCAATTTTTTTTATGAAATTTTTTCAGGACATTATGTGATTTTTATGATTTTGCCCCCAGTGTCTAGCAAGGCAAGGAATATGATAGGTGAATAAATAGGCTTTCTAAAATGATGGTGGATAGAGGGAAGACCAAGGCCTTTTATCATGGAGACAATACGGATGCAATTTCCAAGGGCTATTGCATGATGGGACAAGAGACTAGATATGACAATGTAAAGTAGGAACATGGCATGAGGGACATGTCAAGAGGTGTTTGAAACCATGTTTAAATTTTGCGTCCTTATGTCAGATCAAGATCAAAGAATGAAAAAGAGTGTATGGATAGTGATAAGATATGGAATGGATAAGGGACATGGACTGAAGGTCGGGATAGGATATGGGATAGTGGCAGAAAGTTGCAATAAGCCAAGGAATATGGATGAAAGGTTGAAATAAGCAAATGGGTAAATGACCAAAAGCTATGATAGACTGAAAGCTGCAAACAAGATACAAGATGCTCATGATGATCCTCAGCCTTGTCAAGATCAAAGGTGGAAAGAGGAAATGGATATGAGGGATGATAGGACAAGGAAGGGTAATAGGACATGAAGGAGTATGACATGGTATGATAGGATAATGAAGGGCAATAGGATATGAAGGAGGAAACCTGCCCCCAAGTGTGGTATGCAAGAAGTTCATAGATTACGCATGACACCTGTTTGCCAGGTTTTCATCACGATACTTGCCCAAGGCGCCTGTTTGCCAGGTTTTCACCAATGGACGAATTATTTTTTCTTTACTTTTTTTTCTTTTGTCTTTTTCTTTGTTTTTTTTCAATTTTTTTTTTTCATTTTGACTTTTTCAATAGAAGATGGACACATGATAGGGGATGGAAGAAGGACTCAAGCGTCTTTTTTTTTTTTTTGGATAGTAGCCTTGAAAAAAATGGACCATGACCTTTAAAAGCATGCTCAAAGACGTTGGTAGGATGAGGACATGGAAAATGAGATGAAACTAAGGCGAGGATTTATGCAAAGGATTGGACCAGAGGGATGGAAGGATGAAAAATATGCATTAGATAATGAATAGGGTATTGGAAGAATTGTGCTTGAGTGGATAGAAATGTTGGCAAGATCGACATTGGCACACACCTTGAGGGGTGATGGACTGATGGAGGAAAAACGGATCTCAGATTGTGAGATTTGGATGGAGGAAAGGCTATGGATTTTGGGACATAAGGGCCCAAAATAGATGAAGAAGGTGATGGAGGAACAAATTTGAGAGGTTTGGATGGAGGAATAGCAATTTTGGATGCCAAGTTGGATGTTTCTTTAGGCTTTTGTGCTTCAAGGAGCTTCTTAGGGATCCACATGGTTTTTGATTTTTCATGCTTTTGTGGTTCCTTGGAGCGCATTGCTTGCACAAGGGATTTAGGAACCCATATATATTTTGACTTTGCTTTATTTTGCCCAGTGGGCCTTTGTGGCCTTTTGGATATATTTTTTTCTTTATAGATCATATTGTTCTTTGTTTTGACATGTCGATTATATTGGACATGTTGATCCTTGAATACATGTGGATTGCTAGACTTATGACTTTTATACTTGGCATCCAAATTGCTTAGAGGGGGAAAGGAATGCATGGATGGATAGGAATGAAGTGGAGTTATTTTGGATTGATGAAATTTACTCAAGGATGTGTGCCTTTGCTGACCTTGCATAGAGAATGAAGGGATATAAGGACCTAGAATGGATGGAAGCGATGATGGGGAAGGTGGACATTTGGATTTTGACTTTGAAGGGATACCCATGCCTTGAGTGTGAGCTTTGTAGCCATGACCATTAGTATATTCTTTGATATGGAGGGGTTCTTGCTCATGAAGGTCTACTCCTTTTCCTTTATGAATATCTTGACTTGTAGGATACTCTTTTCTTTGGGAAGAAGATGCGAGTCCATTATAAGGGGGATATGATATTAGAGAAAAATTGAGATCTTGAAGTGGGTCAGATTTCACCAAAGTGGAAGAACCCATTATGCATGTCGAGGGTTCATGAACATCTTGCACTAACATGTTAGAATCATGAGTGGGATTAGGATCGTGAGGGGGACTAGGATTGTGTTGTGGACATGGTTCAATGATAGGCTCTTCAAGAGATGGAATGGGAGAAATAATGGGATCATCAAAAGGAATGAGATCTTGGAGTGTATATGGAGCATTAGGACAAGGAGATGGAGGAACAAGTGGATCTTGTGGAGATTCTGAAGGAATAATTTGATCTTGACAAGGAGGAAGATCATTGGAATCCTCTTTAAAGGTGCTTTGCTCTTGACTTTCAATGGGATCATCGGAAAGGATGGAAGGGATATCTTGATCTTTCTTAGGAAGTGGAATGTCAATGGGATTTGAAAGGACAATTTTTTCATGAAATGGAAGGGGATCGTTTGGGATTGGATGGACTAGGATATCTTGATCTTGCTCGGGGAATGGAGTGTCAATAGGACTTTGGATAGGATGGACAAGAATAGGGGAATCATCATGAGTGTCTGGGAACATGGGGTCCTGGTCAACAATTGGATGGGATGATAAGGTTTCAGGATCTTGATCTTGATCTATTTCAAGACACGTTTCTTCATGCTCTAAATTATCCTCTTGACATGGGGTTGGACTTTGGATATGCATGGAGGATTCTAACAAGGAATCAATATTTTTGCATGAAGGAGATGCACTTTGAACATTTGTGATGGATTCTGGCAAGGAATCAATGCTTGAACATGAGGAAGAGGGACTTCGAATGGGGTCCTCTAAAATAGGTAATGGCAATAAAGTGCATGGTGGCATTGGGTCTTGTATTTCTGAAACATGACAAGGATGTGCATCATGAATTGGATTATCTTGGCAATCAATTATGGATAGCCCTTAGCTAATTGCATCCTTGGGTGTATTGTTTGATGAGGATAATATGGAAGGTTCTTGTGAAACTTCTAAAGGTGTAGGGATAGATGCCACTGGAGAGTCAATTTTCTTGCGAGGGGATGAGGCATTGCTAGACACAATTGTATTATCTTGATCTTCCTCAATAAACTCACTTGGTAATTTCCTTAAGATCATTGCAATAAAGCCACCTTTCTTTCAAGGTTTTGACATAGTTGTATTTGGAATTTGAACTTGTTTAGAAAGAATTTGGTTCTGATTTGATGTCATGTTTTGATGTTGAACTAGATGTTGATCAAATTGGTTTGACATGTTCAAAATTTGGCTTGGTGCATGTTGCAAGCTTTGTTTTTTTAATTTTTGGTGGTGATTCTTGACATTGATATTCCACCATTGGGTGAACCATTTGTTGACATTGTATAGCTGGTTGGACATATTGTTGAAATTGGACCATTGGTTGTGATGGTTGAAAATGTGATTGATAGTAAACACCTTCTTGTTCTTGTTGTGGAGGCACATAATGTTGAAATTGATGTTGTCTCTTTTCTTGAAATTGTTTCATCATCTCTATTTGGGAGAGGAGAGCTGGTATGTCTGATCATTCGATAAGAGACCTTACATCAATTGGCTCAATATTTGGATTTCGACCTGGAAGTTTTTGAAACATTTTGGACATTTGTGATCTATTCTTCGCAATGTTTTTCACTCTTTGTTCCAAAATCTCATTTTCTTGAGCTAGTTTCGCCTCTAGTTTTTGTATTTGGAGACTTGTTTCATCATAAAAAGTTTGATCGATATTGCCTTGTTGTTGGGTTGGATAGAATTGTGATTGCATTGTCGGTTGATATGTCAAACTTTGTTGCATCATTGGTGCTTGGAATATTGTTTCAATAGACATGTCACTATGCAAATGCAATATTTTTGGAATTTTTCAAGGGCAATATATGATACGCAACTAAATGCAAACTAAAATAGATGAAAATGCAATCTATGACAAGAGTGCAACCTATGTTTTTGGTTGTTTTTCAAGATTTTGACAAACTTTTTGGAATGCAAATCTAAAAGAGGGGCCCTTGGGAAATTGGAATGATGTCTAGACCTCAAAGGACAAGATGACAATGTCTCCCCTATATGCTTGGCTACTAAGCTAGGTTTGACCAAATGACATTGATGACAAAAAGACAAAAGGATTTAATAAGGTCTAGATCTCCTAACAATGACTTAGGGTTGTATCAAAGATTTGGATTACTCAAGTATGACAAAACCTAGCTTTGAGACTATATGCAAAAGGGACAATCAATATGCAAGTGACCCTAATATGATATGATAATGACCCAAGCTTAATGAAGAGACCTAGGGTATGCAAATATGAATGACAATGGTATGACTTTAGTGCAAGAGGACATATGCAAATGGATAACCCTTATTGAAAAGAGTATGACTTAGGTGAAACCTAACCTTGGTACTTGACAATGACTTTTGCAAAATGCAACCTAGGATGAACCTAAATGTAAGTGACATGAATGTTGAGACAAGATTTTGAAAAATGTTTGACAACCATGTTTGAAGATGAGTTTTGAATCTTGTCGAACTTTTGTTGGATGAATGTCTCTTGTGTTTAATCTTATGTTGGATCAATTTGCCTTGCTTTTTGAAATGGGATGCAATTCAAATTTTGACAAGCAAAGAATACAAGATATTGCAACTTTTAACATATATGAATATTAAAAAGCATAACCCGATCATAGTTTTTAATATATAAAACCCCATATGCGTTATCTAAAAAATACAACCCCATATATTTTATTTAAAAATAAAACCCTGTACATGTGTTGCCTTGTACTTAGGCTTGGATAGCAAGGCTAAGGCTTGGGAGCCTTATTTCCCTCCTTTTTATGTGTTTTCTTCTTTGAATTTGGTTTCTCAACTTCATCATCATCAATTTTACATGTTATCAAGTGGGTATTTTTAAAATTGCCACCATAATTTCACCCATCTTCTAAGATTTCTAACCATATAATTTTTTAAAATTTTGAACAACATTAACTAATTAATCTTGAATTTATTTTGCCAATGTCTCTAGAGTTCTCAAAGACAAATGTGTACCATTTTTTTTAATAAATTTTAAACTACTTCTCCAAAATTGCAACAAATTATATATTATTGTTCTATGCTTCATTATTTACACTTAAAAAAATGATTTTTTGATTATTTTGGTGCAAGTTATGTGATGCGCATGAATAGGTACCTGATTTTCATGATACACCCACTTTGAAGAAAATATTATATATATACACACATACACATACACATACACATACACATACACATACACATACACATACACATACACATGCATACACATATGTACAAATATACATATACCTATATATAGATATACATATACATGTTGGAATCAAGGAACACTGAGAGGGGGGGTGAATCAGTGTTCCACAATTTTTAACATTATTAATCTATCCTTTAAACCACTTAATGCAAATGATTAAAAATAGAGTGCAAAAACACAAAGCAAATAACCACAACGTCATAGCACCGGGATTTTTATGTGGAAAAATGATTAAGGGAAAAACCACGGTAGGATTGAGACCCACAATATTTATATACCTTGTTGGAAGTATAATAAAATTACATGAGGGGAATTCACATGCATTCAGGCACACTGCCTAGATCTCACTTCTAAAATTACAATATGGGCTACAACCTCGGAAGGCTTACCTTCTTTATTTGCTCACCATAAAGATGGTAAGCAAAGAAAGAAGGTAAAATCTCTACAATCTGAGGGAAACAAGGAATCATTTATAGGAATCATTTACCAAAATGCATGCCTCAATTACCAGGACAAAACAAGGCTCTATCAGACCCATGGATACAGACCCATAAGCACAAATTCAAAGCACAAGAACTCCTATCTTCAAGATATAGATGCCACCAATTCTGGAACATAGTAAAATAATGAAATATAGACATTCAGCAATACAATAGACACAACTGATATCGGGAACTCAATATAAGTCATGATAAGCAACACATAAGATTTCAAAGAAGAGTATTTTTAGGAAATAACTCCATTAAACCATATGTACCTTACTGCTTGATATCACATACATACCTATCTTCCACTATAGCTCAACATGTTGAATACATACCTATATTCCATTGTTTTTTAACATGCCACATACTGTCCTAATTCATACCATACCGATACCAATCAGATCACTAGTTTTGACATCAATGAAAACATTCACTCAAATCTAACAATATACCTCATTGTCATTAATGCCAAAACATCTCAAAAAGGAATAATCTCAAAAATATGTATGCATACATATAAATCCCCCTTACTCATATCACTCATATCTCCATTTACCTTTTCCCCCCTTTGAGATCAAGGACAAAGGGTGCCTTTAATGAAAAAGGAAAAATAATGCATTCAATCAATAAAAAAAATGTCAAAATTGTATAACAAATGGAAATCCTTTAACTACTCTTCTTCTTAAAAATCTTCTTATATTTTTCCTTAAGCTCTGAAAGGAGAACCTTCTAGGAATGCAGAACTAGTTTGATTATAATAGATAAACTTCAACATTTGACCAGTACATCAATAACATGAGATAAACTATCCAGAATGGATGGATTATTCTCATACTCAACTACATCATTAAGCAGTGTTGAGAAATGTTCCAGTTTAGCCTCAACAACCTCCTTAACTTTACAGAAAATGCTTACATAATCTTCCTTCTGCCTTTGCAACGATAACAACTCAAATTGTAGAGATTTTTATATTTTTCCTTAAGCTCTGAAAGGAGAACCTTCTAGGAATGCAGAACTAGTTTGATTATAATAGATAAACTTCAACATTCGACCAATACATCAATAACATGAGATAAACTATCCAGAATGGATGGATTATTCTCATACTCAACTGCGCCATTAAGTAGTGTTGAGAAATGTTCTAGTTTAGCCTCAACAACCTCCTTAACTTTACAGAAAATGCTTACATAATCTTCCTGCTACCTTTGCAACGATAACAACTCAAATTGTAGAGATTTTACCTTGTTTCTTTGCTCACCATCTTCTCCCCAATCACATAATTCTTCTCCCCCTTTGATAGCAATGCCAAAGTGAAAGTAAAACATTGTAATTCTACTCTCACTATAATGTTGATGCTCCCCTGTGGAATACATCCACTCCTTCATCAATCCATATAAGACTCTACAAGTGGTTCAGGGACTGATGCAATCAGCATCATGCTTAACTAACTTCATGAAGAGGGACAACCCCCAATTAACTTCTAAGATACTCAAAAGTGATCTTAGGAAAAGGTTTGGTAAAGATATCTGCAAGTTGCTCCTTGGTAGAAACATGCTCCAAGATAACATCCTTACTTTTAACTTTTTCCCTCAAGAAGTGATATTTAAATTCAATGTGCTTAGTCCTTGCGTGCAAAACAGGATTTTTTGAAATGTTTATTACACTTGTATTATCACACAAAATCTTTATAGGTTATGAGATTTCTATCTTCAAACCTTCCAAAATGTGCCTCATCCACATAGCTTGTGTTAAATTCATATAAGCAACTACATACTCAACTTCAGCAATAGATTGTGAAGTGCAACTCTGCTTTTTACTACTCCAAGACACTAGCCTTCCTCCTAAAAAGAATGCTCTACCGGTAGTACTTTTCTGGTCATCAATGTTTCCTGCCCAATCAGCATCTGTGTATGCTTTCAAATCAAAATTTCCACCATATGGATACCATAACCCCTAGTCAACAGTACCTATCAGATATCTAAAAATTCTCTTAGTTACCATCAGATGTGCCTCCTTTGGATTCTTCTGAAATCTAGCAACAATACCAACTGCATGGGCAATATTCGGTCGACTATGAACAACATAGTGTAGTTTTCCAATCATTGACCTATATTCCTTTTCATCTATAGACTTAGATGCATCTTCCTTGGACAATTTACAACCTGTAACCATTGGGGTTCCAACTGGTTTACAGTCACTCATACCAAAAGTCTTCAAAACCTCTTTCACATACTTAGATTGAGTAATGAAAATACCATTCTTCATCTGTTGTATTTATAAGTCTATGAAAAAATTTATTTCCCCTACTAATGACATCTCAAATTCATTCTTCATTACATTTGCAAAGCAATTAATCATGTCATCATTACCTCCAAATATAATGTCATCTACAAATATTTCACTTACCAGTATTTCATCTCCTTCAAACTTGAGATAAATGTTCATGTCATCACTGGTTCTAGTAAAGCCTATCTTCATCAAATGAGTATGAAGTCATTCATACCATGCTCTAGGTGCCTTCTTTAATCCATACAAGGCTTTATGCAATTTACATACCATATCTTCCTTATATGTCAATGCATAACCATCAGTTTGCTCTATATAAACCTCTTCTTCTAGTATCCCATTCAAGAATGCAGACTTAACATCCATCTGGTATACCTTGAAATTTTTATAAGCTGCAAATGCAAGCAATGTTCTAACACCTTCCAATCTTGCTACTAGTGCAAAAGTTTCTCCATAGTCTTCTCCTTCTTCTTGTGCATAACCTTTGCATACTAATCTTGCCTTATTTTGAACTACAATACCATTTTCATTTAACTTGTTTCTGAACACCCATTTGGTACCTATAACATTCTTGTTTACCGATCAAGGTACGAGGGTCCAAGTGTTGTTTTTCTCAATTTGATCTAACTCCTCCTCCAAAGCTTTCACCCAATGATCATCACCAAATGCCTCTTTAGCACTTCTAGGTTCAAAGGTGGATATCATGCAAGAGTTCTCTCTTATTCTCCTTCTAGTTAGTACTCCAACATCCTTATCCCCAATTATCTGTTCAGGATTGTGATTCAGTCTCACATACCTAGGAATAACATGATCATTCTCTTCAGGTTCAGGTTCATCATTGTCATCTTCCTCTGAATTTATTTGTTTTGGTTGAACAAGTTCATCAAGATTTGCTTTACCGGTTTCTGATTTAACAGTTTCAAGTTCCAAAAGAAAAATGCAAGGATCTTCATCCTTCTTCTCAAAACTGGTTCCTTCTACAATTTTAGGACATTCATCTACATGAACATTAGCACTTTCAACATTTTTTTGTGTCCAGTTGTTGAAGCATTTATAGGCCTTACTCTTGGTAAAATAGCCAAGAAATATGCCTTCATCACTCTTAGCTTCAAATTTGCTTATGTAATCACCTCTTTTAATAAAAAATTTTCTACCAAATATTTAAAATAGCTAACATCAGGTGATCTCCCATACCAGTACTCATATGGGGTCTTGTCCTTACCTCTTTTCACCAGAACTTGGTTCATTGTGTACACAGTTGTACTTACAGCTTCTTTCCAAAAAAAAAATTGATACACCTCCTTATATTAACATAGTTCTATCTGCTTCAACCACAAACTGGTTGTTTCTTTCTGCTATACCATCTTGTTGTGGTGTCCTTGGTGCAGAAAGTTGCCACTTGATACCATTATCATCACAATATTTAGTGAACTCTATAGAAGTGAATTCACCACCTTGATTTGTTCTTAGACATTTTATCTTTTTGCCACTCTCTTTCTCAGCTAAGGCTCTAAATGCCTTGAATTTACCAAATGCTTCATTTTTATCCTTCAAGAATGTGACCCACATCATCCTTGAATAGTCATCAATGAAGATCATAAAGTATATGTCACCTTGAATGCTTCTTGTTCTAATTGGTCCACATATATTTGTATGAACCAAATCTAACAAGTTCTTTGCTAAGAAGGACTTGCTCTTGAAAGTTGAAGAAGTCATCTTTCCTAGTTGACATTCTTTACAAAGAGCATTAACCGATTTGTCTAGCTGAGGCAAACCTCTTACTGTCTTAGACTTGCTTACTTTAATAATATTGTCAAAATTAATATGAGAAAATCTCCTATGTCAAAGCCATCTATCATCTATTTTTTCAATCAAATAGTTGCTAACTTTAGGATTGAGATGAAATAGATTACCTTTGGTTTGTTTACCAGTTGCAATCAATTCTCCTTTGTTGTCAAACATTTTGCATATATCATTTCTGAATTCCAGTGGGTATCCTCTGTCACTAAGTTGTGCCACACTAAGAAGATTGTGCTTTAGGCCTTCAAACCAATAGACATCATCAACACTACTTTTCCCATTCAGAGAAATAACTCCCTTACCTTTAACCATACAGGGTGAGTCATTGCCAAATCTAAAAACATCGCCATCAAATTCCTTTAGGGAAAGAAATTTTCTCCGATCACCGGTCATGTGATGTGAACAACCACTATCAATGATCCAATCATCAAATTTATCCATTTTGGATACTAGTGCCTTCCGATCTGATATTTCTTCCTTAATTGCTACAAACACAATACCTTCACTAGCATCATCATCATATTCTTCATCAGTAACACCACTGTCAATATCTACAAGACAATCTCTCTTGCCTTTACCCTTGTATTTTTTAAATTTGTCTCTCTTGTATTCATTTTCACCATTAGGGCAATTTGCTGCTATATGACCAATCTCGTTGCATGCAAAACATTTTTAAGGTAGCTTACCTCTATATTTACCAGTGCTTCTAGGAAGTCATTTTGCCAATAATGCTTCAAGTTCCACTAAGCTATCTTCATCTTCAGCATCTCTGCTAAGTCTAGATTCATAGTTATGGCTGGTATCTCTACTTCTTCTCACAGATGGGTTAGAGACAGAAGCTCTAAATGCAGATTCTGATTTCTATACACTACCATCATAGCCATTTAGTTCAAAAGCAGTAAGTTTGCCAATAATATAGTCAAGAGTTACCTTTGTCTTATCAATGGATTTCAGCTCCTGAATAGATGCAACTCGAATAGCATAGACCAGTAGCAGGGTTCTCAGTACCTTACTGATTACTGTGGCATCTTCCACTTTTTCTCCTACACTCTTTATCTCACCACTATCTCTTTAATCCTTTGACCATACTGCTGGAAATTCTCACCTTCGGACATTTTCATGTTGTCAAACTTGCCTCTTAAACTCTCCTCTTTGGAAATCTTAACATGTTCATCACCACTATAAATCTCTTCCAGTTTCTTCCATACATCATATGTAGTTTCAAGATCATGAACATCAACATCAGATAGGGAACTGATAATAGCTTCTAGTGCCTGGTGATTTTCTTGTTGTTCTTTCTTCTGATCATCAGTCAGGGGTCCAGTAGGTGTAGTATACTTATTTTCTATATGCTCCCAATACTAATTACCAAGACTCTTAATGTAAATATTCATTTTGTCACTCCATATTCTATAATTATCTTTGTTGAACTTCAAACCTTCTCTCTTCATCATGATCTACAAGATCTTTTCCTCAAGTTGTTAGGCTTTTAGATTAAGAGGAGCTGAGATACTCTGATACCAATTGATGGTATGATGAAAGAATAAGTATCTGATAGAATACAGAGAGGGAGGGTGAATCATTATACTAAAAAAATGATACAAAAGTTCCCAAACTCAAACTCAGTCCAAAAAAGTAAACATATCTCAGTCAAGATCAATATTCATAAGAATAATTGACATCAACCGGTTTAACTATTATGACAACTTTAACAGTAAACAACTTCAATCTTATGAATATCAACAATGCTTAATCATAACTCAACATATTCATCCCTTAATGCTTCTACTTAATGCCTTATCAGAGATTAACCAAATCAATAAATAAGATCACAACCACAAAAGCATTCACCACTTGAGACAAATGTTTATATGTGGAAAACCCAAATAGGTAAAAACCACAGTGAGATGAGACTCACAAGGATAGCTATCTGAACTCTTTCAAAGTTCACCCTATTAGGAGCCGAAGCCTGTTAGAGCTTTACAATAAGTCATGTTAAGAACTAATTCTGGTTAGGAATCACCTGGTTAAGGGATTTACAAATATATCTTGTCAGAAGCACAATACCTTGTTAGGAGTAACCTCGCTGGACAATCTATGAATCCAAGCTAATGGACCATCTTGTTAGAGGATTTAATGAGTAACCAAGCTTGTTAGAGCTTACCCAGTTAAGGGATTTAACTTTTGCTATAATTGTTAGAAAACAATAGGTTTTCTTGATCTGTTTGAGTAGCACTACATTTTCTTGATCAGATCCTTCTATAACCTTCAATCTGCCTTCACTCAAAGTGCAGATCCATCCACCAGTTTGGCAACTACACACTTAACAGGTTTTCTACCAACCTTGCCAACAACCTTAACAATTAACTTCATAGACCTTAAATAGAAATCAATTAGGTCAGTAACACAGCAAAAAAACTAATTCTCATCATCAAGATTTCAAACAAGTTGGTACAATCTTGACTGTTAGAAATCATGACAATCTCTTCACATTCTTCAAGACAATTTTAACCGCTCCATGATCACCACTCTATTGGACTTTGTAACTCATCATGCATTGTGCATTAGATGAAATCCACTTTGCTCCTTCCCTAAACAAGAACAAACATGCCAAAACAATTTGAATATCTCCTTAATCAAATGATCACACGTGTCTCCATCATTACCACTTATCAGATAATAAACCATCAAACTTGGTCAATTAGGGTTTAACAGCTGATAGGGTTTTACCGGTTATATTACATAGAAAGGTTTAACCCTTTATACTGGTTCAACTCAAAAACTTAACATACAGTTTTACAACATCTTCCACAAATCTCTTCTTACCGGTTACTAGCCAATATCAAAAACAACAGTATCAGCAATAACATGAATACCATTTATCGGTTCAATTGACATCAATGACAACATATCATTAATGCAATCTTGATGCAAAATACCAGCAAACTCAAAATGCCAACAAAAAGCAGTTTCAGTTAAGCACAAATCACATAGTCTTGCTCTTCTCTGCTACACTGCTCTGTTCTGGTATTCTTCTATATTCTAGAGCTCAAATCCTTCAATTGCGCATGTGAAACTATGCACAATCACTCATACACACTTTCCACACAACCATCGATATCAAAAATGATCATATCAAGGTCTTACATATCTACAACATTAATTTAGTTCTTCTTCATGTTGGCCCAAAAATACATAACACACAGATGAAACGTGTTACCCAAGTCAACTCAATCCGATCCAAAAAAATCATGCAAACCAAAACAAATTGTCCACATGCTTCCCACATGTCAACTTAACATCCTCAAGCACAAAAATAATCACCAAAATTACTTTGCACGATCCTCACAATGAATATCCACACGTTACTGTGGATGTGTAATCTACCTTATTGCAGGTTTATGGCCTTCGGTGTTGAGTTTTGAGTGAGTTGGAAGATCCGGTATACATGCAGACCAAAATAAATTGTCCACATTCTTCCCACATGTCAGCTTAACATCCTCAAGAACAAAAATAATCACCAAAATTACTCTGCACAATCCTCACAATGAATATCCACACGTTACTATTGATGAACACTTTTCTAACCAAAAACCTATATATCGGATCTTCCAACTCACTCAAAACTCAACACCGGAGGCCATAAACCTGCAATAAGGTAGATTACACATCCATAATACTTATTTGAGATCCACAACACCAAACATGCAACACAAATGAATCGCCAACCAAATTATTGTACATTAACAAATGTTCTATTGTATCTCACCGGACCTCAATCTCTCTTTCGGTATGAATGAATTACAAACTATGGATTGAATATATGACTTCAGTTGCTATCAATGACAACATCTAAACAATAATGTAGTGTCTCTTGCCAACAATCTCCCCCTTTTTGCATTGATGGTAACACTTAGTGAAAAATGTCTAAGTGTGGGACCAAAACCAAAGTACTGAACATTGCAACCAAAAATCTAACTACTGGACTCCAAAAATCAATAACTCCCCCTAAGATCAATATTTTTCACTCCTCTACACTCTCCCTTTGACATCAATGGAAAAGGTAAGGTTCTGGAAATAAAAAATTCAAACAAAAAATGCTATTTACATATGTACACACAGTCCCTACATACTCACAAAATTTTGAAAATGTATGCATAAGAATTCTTCAATGTACCCAAGTGGCTATCCCAACCCTTATTTGGATTCTCCAACACCATTATAAGGTTGCTGAAAAGGTAGGATTGTGCCTCTATAATCTTTATCTCTTCTGGACCACTCTTTTCCAGAGCATCTTGAGAATCCTTCAAGGCACTGTGCATGATATCCAACTTGGGAGTGATGCAAATCCAAAGTTCTGCAACTCTTCCGGTTATTCTCTCCATGTCATTATTCAAGCTTCTAATTTTCTCAAGCAATGATATCACTTGATCTTCAATACTACTCAAAGAAACTAACAAAGGATCAATCGACTAAGATATGCGGGATAACTCATCCTCATTCTCCTTAGATTTTGTCTCAATGTGTTTAGTGAACCTTTTCAAAGATAGGCATGATTTGTACACATTGCCACCTTTGGATAATGCATCCTTAATGCTCTTCACACAAGAATCTAATGTGACTCTATCTTTTGCAATCATCTTCTTCAATGTTAGGAGCCTCTTAGTGTTAAACTCATTCCACACTTTCTCCTTAGTAGATTTCTCAAAAAATTCAAAGTAACTATCCCTAGAGTTGATTAGGCTCTTCAAATGCTTGGATGGTGTGTCTAATGAATCCTTCTGAAATGAAGGCATCAATTTCTCTAAAATACCTGATGCCTAGGTTAGCAACATATTGTCCTCAGTGTGTGACTTCAAAATATCTACACTATCCTTTGCTTCAGAAAATGATGCTAACTGAAGCTTTTGAATGGGGGACAGAGAGGCGAGGTTAATAGGACCTTGCACAAATTCTAGATCGTCAATTATTTTCTTTCCCTTCACTAACTCTGTAGTGTCTCTTGCTCCCATAATGGTTTCTTGCTTTACCTCAATTTGCACTTTCTTTGCAACCTTCTCTGTAGTGTCTACCAAAGGATTCTCAACCTCATTTGCTTTGTCTGCTTCCACTTCACCCTTGTCAACAGCATCCTCAACTCTAACATCTTCTGACACATTTAATCCACCCTGATCATCATCAATACTTTCAAAATAGAAGTATCATCCTTTGTTTGTTTGGTTTCCTGAGATGGCATGTTTTGAGCTTCTGAATGAGAATCATCTTGGACTTTTTTTGGATTAACTTCATACTAATTTTGTAGCAATTTTTTTCTCAAAATTTTATCCGCTTCCTTAATAACTTCATCAACTTTCCCAATCATTATTTTATTCACTATGGTCTTACTCTTTAACTCATGCTTAGCTAAATTAAATATTCTTGCAATCTCCTACTTAGAAATCATAGAGCATAAATTAACTAATGCATATTCTTTCAATCTCTCATCTTCTTTATTTGTCGTTTGTCTCCTAGCATCCAAATTTTCATACAAGCTCTTAGGTATGACTGACATTTGTTTAATTAGAGATTTTCTATATACATTCAAGTACTCTACAGTTGCTTCCTCTAAAGTTCTTTTGTCTTTCTCATCAAAATTTTAATACTTATGATAATGGCTTAAAGTCACCATTTTTCACAACCTCACAATCTGATCTAATGTCATAGGAAGTTCAATAGTAAATTTACCTTGCTTAATGATATCATCAATTATGGATGATTTGGTTTTCTTACCAAATTTAACTCCACTAGAAAGCATCTCCTTAGTGATCTTGGTAGCCTTAGCAGCTTTGGCTTTAACCTCCTTGACTGCTTCATCAAATTCAATTTCCTCATCATCTACAGACTACAATCACAAATCTAACTAAACTTCTCTTCTTTTCATCACCACCAGATGGCTTGACTAAAGGTTTTGGTTTGCTTGTAGGATTTCCTAAAGGCTTCTATGAACCAAAGGAGGGGGTAATGTTGACATTTGACTGAACCAGTAAAGATTGTTGGTGATTTGCAACCAGTAAATGATTGATTGGTAAATGTGATGTAGAGATTGAGATTCATGTGTGATGACTAAGTCTTGTGTTTTTGTTGTTGGCAACAATGTTTTTGTATCATCTAAGCCTTGGAAGCCAACCGGTAAGGTATAACCGGTACAGAAGGTAGTTTAACAGAGAACCGATAAATAGGACTCCAACCAGTAAATAGAAATAGAGTTGCATTCATGCAACTAGTACAGGAGATTGATGAAGAGTTGAATATGTGGTTTTACAGGAGTGATGGAGATAGGTATTTGGAGCTATGTTCATGACCACATTAGCAAATTCAACCGGACAAGAGAGATTTGATGTACAGAGCAGGCATTCTGATGAACAATTAATCAGTAGTGATAAAGTCGCTTAAATCGGTACACCGACACAGGTTTTGTTTTATTTTTAGTTTGTTATGTCGGTGGCCGACATAATTTCGGTGTGCAATGTTAGTTTTTCTAGATTCATTGAACCTAGGAAATTTTTCCAAGGTTGTAGCCGACTAAGTTGATGTCTATAAAAAATGTGATGAGTTATGAGATAGACATGCGTATGTTGATGAGATCGAAGGTGAATATTGTGATTTTGATTGTGCAATTATTAGTGAAGCTCTATATTGATGTGGTGTTGAAGTTTTGAGGATCTGAAGTGCATCTTATGAGACACAGAGGTGTTATATGAAGATCATTTGAACTATTGTTATCCTAATAGTTACAGCAACAAAATCCCTTAATTGGGTAGGTTCTGGAAGGCCTTAATTTGTAAATCCTTTAACAGGGTAGCTCTATATTAGAGTCTTAAATCCTCTTGCGAGGTTGAACCTAATAGCTCAAAGATCCTAACAGGGCTCATCATTTAAATCCCTTAACCGGGTGACTCCTAATCGGGTCTGCTCCTAACAGGCATATTTGTAAGATCTTAACCGGTCAAGATATCTATTCTACAGATAGTGAATCTTGTAGGTATTAACTCCCACAATATTTTTTCCCTTTTGAGTTTCCACGTATAAACCTCTCGTGTTATGTGGAATTTGTTTTAGTGGGCATTAGCTTATGTGGTGATATTCCTCTTATGCTTGTTAATTTTTAAGTTGTTTAAGTTGGTGATTAGATTCATATTGTTTTTGCTTGCACTGATTCACCCCCCCCCCCTCTCAGTGCCTTATAAGTTTATCAATTGGTATCAGAGCCAAACTTATTTGAGGCTTAACCACTTGAGAAGGATTCCTAAGGAAAACATGGGGGATATGAGTTATAAAGAGATGTCTAATAAACTTGCAGAAACTAAGGAAGCCCTAGAAACATTGAGAGGCAAGTATAAAACTTCATTTGCTAAAAGAAGAGAGCTAATCGAACAACTATTTGAGGTTTCTGAGAGAAGTTCTTCTAATGAAGCAAACATAGGTTCATTGGTTGATGAGGTGGAGAAACTGAATGATGAGAAGACTAACTTGAGGAGAGAGCTAGAAGCCCTAACTATCTAGATGAGTCAGGAACTTGAAGCAAGGAGGGCATCAAAAGACAAGATCAAAGAGAAAGAACATGAGATCTTCAAGATAAATCAGGAAAATGGCACTATATATGCATTGTGGAATGAGGAAAAATAAGAAAAAGAAGAGATAAAGGTAGAACTGGATATGGCAATGTCTCTTAAAAAGACTCTTATGAAAAGGAATGAAGACCTTACACAAGAACTTGATGATGCTAATGAGAAGCTTGAAAACTTTAACAAAATTTCTACCATACTTGATGAATAGATCCAATCTCAAAGGATGAACAGTGATACAACTGGATTGGGTTACAATACATTTGAGAAAGGTGATCCTTCTGGTACAAAGGACAACATGTATGAAGGTAAATCTACACCTAAGATTTAGAAACCCATCGGTAAGAAATCCTATAAGCATGTTCATTTCAATTGTCATAAGCCATGACATACTGCTAATGTTTCTAGAAGTAAATCTAATGTTGCTAATGGTTATAGACCCAATACTTATCAAGGATATAAGCCTAGAACCTTTAATGGTTATTGTTTCACTTGCATCATGCATGGACATAGATTTTTTGAGTACAGGTATGGAGCAAATAATATGGCACCTCACATGATTCAGAGGTCTGGTGGTGGTTGGAAAAGAACCTTTAATGACCAGAGAAGTCCTAACTAGCAAAGACCCTATGCTAACCGGTCTAGTCCCTATGAGATGGAAAAATGGATGAATGTGGTTTGCACAATCTGGCATAACTATGGTCATGTAGCTATGAACTACATAAGAAGGACTAGTAGACGAAATGCTAGACCTTGGAGAGCATCTGGTATGGCTTGTTATCATTGTCATAAACTGGGACATATTGCAAAGTTTTGAAGACAAAAGGTGAACAAACCAGTAAATCAATATGTTGACCGAAAAGGGAAGATGAAAGTTGATGTGGAGGAGAACAGAGCTGAAATGAAAAAAATATAGAAAAATAAGGATGATGAGAAAACCGAAGACAAACCATCTGAAGATTCTAATTCTTCACCTAGTGTGGAGAACCCTTCACCAGAAAACTAAGTTGTTAAAAATCTTAGCGGGAGCTTAATGTTAGATCTATTCCAGAACCCCCTGAAGGACCATAAGGTATCTTAAATATGCATACTTTGTTGTATTATGATATTGTGAAGTCATTGTGTGATCAAACTGGTAGGTTTGATGTGTTCTGAGAATCGGTAGTATGTTGGAAGATATTTTAGGGTTTTACCAGAAATGGCATTTAATGCAATAGATAATGGACAAATAAAAGGAACTTTTTGAATGTTAGTTGTCACATTGCATTCTTGTGGGCACTCCGAGAGAGAATAGAGCATAGCAGAGTTTATGTTTGCTGCATTGATAGAGATTTGAAGTGATCTGGTGTGATTTGCCATTGGAAATCGATGAGAAAGCTTTGTTGGTGTTTGGAACCCTAGTGCTGAAGTGGTAAAAGGTATTTATCTAGAAATCTTGTTATCTACTTATCTTTCTGAATCATTAAAGATAGACACCCCACATCTAGTTGATGTTACCGATAGACCCCATCCTGAATTTAAGAGGCACTCATTTAAGTCTAGGCAATTGATCCCACCAGAGCCCTATCCAGAGTTCCTTATGGTGTCTTACATGTTGAAGATGTTAGATCATTTTATCATTGCAAACTGGAGGATCCTCGTATTGCTGTTATTTTTTATCAGTATAAAGCATTGTTTGATAAGAACAGAGTGATAAAGGAACAATTCAAAAGGGTTACTGAGAAAGGGTTTCACCATGCCCTGAATTTCATTAATGATTTTGATGATGAACTTGTGAGATATGTGCTTAGAAGATTTCATAACCAGTTTATGTGGCTCAACCGACCACATAAGATTTCTAAGGAAGCTATTCATGCAGTCACTAGATTTTGTGCTACCGGTGAGGTTCCTGTGCTCAGATCCATTCCTAAGAATGATGTAGAAAATTTAGCAGGTTCTAAATGGGATGGAAGAGCAATGACAGTGAATAATATCAACCATCTGGTAGTGAAATATGCCTCAATGGTTATCGGTTACCGGATCTATTACTCTAACAGGATGAACAACATCTATGTTGCTACTATTCACACTACCCAATGGATGATAAAAGAGGATGTTGATTATGACTTGTTGGAGTCATTGAGGAGTCAATTGATGCTAAACCTAGAATCCATCAAGAAGGATAAGAGGTTAAGGTTTAATTTTGGATAGATAATTCTTGGTTTATTCTTTTACTTTCATAATTATTTCCCCGGCATTGGTTCTATCCAATGGATAGATAACACTCCAACATTGGTAAAAATGAAGAATAGAATAAGAATGCTTGGCAATGGTTTTGACAAGATTGCATGGGGATATTTTAAATATTTTCAAAATAAAATGCATGCAAGGGAAAGGATACCTGCAGAGGTTGTCAACTGGTATGAAAACACAATTTTCTTTATGGTTGATACAGATACTTGCATGATGGAGGCAGTTGTGCCCTAGAGTACATGGGTTATGCCCATGGGATATGAAGTGGACAAGGATCTTCTGATTGCATATGTTGATCATTTGCTTTCCCAACTGGTAGATACAACATCAGAACATTTTGGCATTTACAAGGAGAAATTCGTTCAAGTGTATTCAGAACTTAACCAACCGGTAATAGCAAAGAAAGTTAGAAAACAAGTTGAAGCATTTGTAGAGCAAGAAAGATTCACAAAGGAAGCCATTGCTGAAGCAAGAGAAAAGCATATTGCTAAAGATTAGAACATCAAGTGCACCAACTGGTACCCCCACTGGTGTAAAGACAAGAGCTAGAAAGAAGACACCTATAGAGAAAGAAAAACTAGCAGCTGTTAAGAAGGAGAAACCATCAAAGATGCAGTTCTGCATAAAAGGTAAGATTGTTGAACCACCTGCTGCACTGGTTAAGACTGGTAAAAGGAAAAAGCAACAAGCATAGAAACTGGTAGACGTTGATGAAGAAGAGACTGATTCCGAAGGAGAAAAGAAATCCCTAAGAGCCAGTGGAAAAAGGTCAAAGAGTGTTGGCACTTCAACTGTGAAATCTTGAAATAAACCGGTAACCAAGCTCACACCTCTTGAGAATTTAATAATAAACATTAAAGAGTATGGTTTATTGACTGGTGTGAAGAAACTCTATGATAAGTTTAGTGAAGATGAACAAAGGTAGATAGAGGATGCAGTTGTTTACATGATGAATAAATACTGCAAGGCCCTATTTGAATTGCAAGGGAAAATTCCAAATTCATTGTATAATATAATTGATGCTTATGACGGGAAGCCATGAAACAAGATAGAGAATTCATTGAATATTTTCTGAAAAAACTTGCAACTTGAACCTACTGAGGAAGAGGTAGATGAAATTTTTGCTAAGGCAAAGTCATCTTTTAGGTCGAAGAAAAGGTTAACAAGAATGTTAATTGGTGAGACCCAATCAGTCCATGAGGAGACTAAACAAATTTTGAAGAAGGTACTGGGTCTAATTCCAGATGAAGAGGAAGAAGTTAAGGAAGATTAACCGGAGAGGTTTGAGGTTGAAGATCTTCTGAAAGGTGTTAAAATAACTGATTTTGAGCCTGATGAAATTGTGTTGGATGATCAACCGGTAAACACACAAATTGAGCTTGTGAATATCCCTGATGATGATGATATCGGTAATAATGATGATGTTGATGCTACTGACAATGTAGATGTACAGGATATTGAAATGTCTGAGCAACATGAACAGGAAAAAGGACAAGAAGAAAAGAAATGTGAATAAAAAAAGAAGGATGAGGAGCCACCAGTAGTAACTCAAATTGTTGATACACAGCCCCACCGGTACAGGAAACTGAAAAGGATAAGGAAATTGAAAAGAAAGAGGAAGTGATAGAAGATAAGCCTGAAGATGCAGAGAAGAAGACAAAAGAAAGTAAAAAGGAAAAGGAAGAGGAGAAAACTGGAGAAAAAGAGGAAACAGAGGAGAAGAAGTCAAAGAAGACTGAACCTAAAGTGACACCTTTGTCACTTGATTCTAAAAGGAAAATTGTTGATGAAGATGATGATGGTACTATAAGCATCAAAGGACCACTAGACATGGACAATTTGAGCTCAACTGAGTTGATAGAGATTGCAACTGCCATGCAATCTTGGGCCAAGAAGAAGAGGATGAAAGAATAGCAGAAGGGGGCAGAAACAATAAAGAATGTTGTTGAGATTTTGTCTAGTCTCCTACCGAAGACTGATACAGATAATTTTGTTACTCCTATTGACAAGCTTGGTCAACTTGTTAATGATGTCGAAGAACAAATGAAATATTTTGAGGATGCAACTTATATCAGTGTTGACAAATATTACAAGAAGAAGAGAACGGAGCACTTAATGACTGAAATTGATAAAGGGAAAGTTGCTCTTACTGTCAATAAGGACTATTTGAAAGAAGGACTTGAGACCGGAGGTAAACTCTCAACTGTTTCTAAATTTTTATTGTTTTGTGTTGATTTGAAGAAGGAGGAGGAAGTTGACCAAGAACTTGAAGTTCTTAGTGATTTATTCAAGCCCCTTAATGACTCTACCATCAAATTTGGAAAATTGGTTATTGAACTTTAGCATAAGATGAAAGCTTATGAAAATAAATAGGTTAAGAGGATCGGATTACTGCAGGAATTACAGACATAGTTGATACCAAAGGTGGAAATATTGCAGAGAGCTTATAAAGAATTTGAAGTTATCCTTGCAACACTAGAGATGAGTACCATAGATGCCATGGAGGAGTTTTCTAGATAGATAAAGACACGTGTAGAGATAACCGACACTATTTTGGAGACCTGGCATAATGATCTAACGCAATTGAAATCGCATTTTAGTGATGCTTTTTCTATGATTGCATTGTACAAACATTTTGAACTCATATATCTATATATGCTACGCAATTTTGATGTAAATGTATTTATCTTTCATGTTTTTACTTCTTTGTTTGGCATTGTTGTCAAAAGGGGAGTAATAGTTGAAGAGTTAGACAAAAAAATTTATGTAAAAGTAAACGGAGGATTAGTGAGAGTCAAAATTTTATAGTAGCATGTAACTGCTAAAGGGGAGTATATGTCATGAAGTCAATTTATGTATTACACACTTAGTTGACAAAAAAATTCCTAAGTGTTGCCATCAATGTCAAAGGAGGAGAATGTTGGCATTTGACTGAACTGGTAAAGACTGTAGGTGATTTGCAACTGGTAAATGATTGATTGGTAAATGTGATGAAGAGATTGAGATTCATGTTTGATGACTAAGTCTTGTGTTTTCATTGATGGTAACTATAGTGTCATAAAATTGTGACCCCTGCAATTTTAACCACATTTGGGGTCCTCACCTTGGCGATGGCATCTCCTTCTTTAAATAGGACCTATTTCTGCATTTCCAACCCTTCTCCCTTCCTCCTTCATGTCTTGTATTTTCTCTAGACATTGTCTGGGCCCCAAAATAGGGTAGGACAGGGGTGTGGCACCCTTGTCCCCACATCCTAGGGTGGTCCTATGTGTTAGGATTCCCAAAGATATGGAGAGGGGGGGTGAATTAGTATCTGACTGATATAATAATTTTCTTAACTTATAACATGAAAAGCATATCAAAACTGTGTACCGGTAAACCAAAAATAATGCAGTAAATAAGAATAGCAACCACAACATAAGAGACACACCATAACACAATATTTTAATGAGGAAACCCGATGTGGGAAAAACCTCGATGGGATTTGTGACGCACAACATTCACTTACTGGCCAATAAGAGAATATTACTGCTTACAATAGGGGCCTGCACATACAAGAAGGCCAAGTGCCTAGAGCTCACTGCTCAATTACAAAAGGAAGTCACACTGACTTACAAAATGGATTATACTAATCCAATGTCTTGTACTGGTTCAGATCAACATCTACTATGCTAGATTTAGTACCGGTTTAAGCTTTGCAATATACATAAACCCTTATCCCAATAATTCGCACATTAGGTCTGCTATCTTCTTTTCATGCTTCACCTTATTTCTATATGATCTATAATGATCTCATACATATATGAGTCATATTACAATACGCCAAGTCAGCTTACAAAATATTTTACAATTAAATACAAAATACATTTAAACAAAATTCTTGTCGGCCATGGTGTCGGTGATCTATATGTCGGTGTAGAGTTTGTTAATGTCAGTGCTTGTGTCTGCCTTTCGGTATCACATGATTGTAAGTTTTCCATCAATGACAATAGCTTCAATTACCTACAATTTCTCATTGGAGTGTGCATCTGCCAACACTATGTGTGGGTTGCCCGATCTCCTGTGCACTTCTTGTCTTTGAGGTTTGTTATTCCTCTTTATCGACCTTGGGTGGTTGAAATTTAATCCTTGAGGCATGTATAAAATGGAATTCAATACCCTCATTCAAGGATAGATGGATATTGCATAGACGTATAATAGAGGATAAGAGATAGAGAGCATGAGGAGAAGATACAAGATTTCAAGGTCATTATCAAACATTCAAGCATTCAAGTCTTCTTTATTCATCCATTGGAGCAACATTACAACATTCATTTGCAAGAATGTGTCTGTGTTAGGGTTTTGTCATGTTACATTCCATTTCATACAACATTTGTGGTTACATTCAAGAAGCAAAGCAATCATCATTAACAAGTTGCAGATCTACAAGGTATACATCTCCATTGTTTACATTCAAGCATTTCCAATTACATTCTTTCTAGGTTGATTCATCAACAGGGGCCCCTATCCACAACCCCCCTTTCTTCTCTTTTTTGTGTGTAGGTTGCCGGTGCGTAGTTGTAATTACAGGTTTGGGCTTCATTTGCAGAGACGAAAGAACCCTTTTCATTTTGCGAATTTTGTGGCGGCCCATGTACATTCCCGCCATGGTCCCGACAACTTTTCTCCAAATTTGCAGGGCAAATCCGTGTTAGTTTAATTAGCTTAGATCCGAAGTTACAACATGATCCCAAACTAGTAGCACCTCATTTCACTCATTTCCTCTCTCTTTTCCATATAGTTAACAAGTCAACTTTCTCATTTACAAAAGAGGGTAAATCATAATTCAACCACTTGAAATCCACTTAGATTTCACATCCTTGTTTCCCTCAGATTTGGATCTAGTGGATTCAACCCCTCTTTTGAATGTAAAGTCCTCCTCCAAGTGAAAATCATCCTAGTGGCTTCCTTTCTCTCTCCTAGGTGGGGAGTCACTAGGATCCAATTTTCCACTTTACATTTTGGTGAACCCAACGTCTTACACATTAATTCTAATTTCTCATTCTTAGATCTGATAAATTGCAATTTGAATTTCAAATTTTCATTTTCAAGTTTGATCTATTTGCAAATTTTAGAGGTTAATTACATAAAAACCCAAATTTTTCATTTTGAGAAAATTAAGCTTGTGAGGTGTAAAATTTGCATTGCTTGTTTCAGATCTGATTTCTATTTCAAAATTGCAATTCAAATCTGTCTCTTTATTCTGAAAATTCAGTGGTTAAATCATAAAACCCTAATTTTTAAGATTCTTTTATTTTTGATCTTTGACTGCAATTTTGACTAATCTAGATATCTCCAAATCGGTTGTTTTTTTGGATTCCGCATTAAAATCATAATCTCTATCATCCCTAAAAATTTTGAAAAATGTTGGTTGGACCGTGTGCATTCCCGCCACGGTCCTCGGCTTTTTCCCCGAAATTTTGGGAGATGGAGTTGACTGTATTTTTATGCTTAGATCCAGAAAATCAGTGCACTTTATCAATTTTAACACTCTCTAAGGTCAAACACAAATTCAAAATTCATCAAATTCACATCTTAAAATTAATTTTCATAAAAAGGTCCTAATTTTAGATCTGCTTTTCCTATAAATTCATATTTCACTTAAGAGACTTTGAATGCAATTAATAAATTGGATTTACTTTCTCTTTCACATGTGATTACATTAATTTTTGTATATATTTATCATGTGTCGGATAAGAGTTTCCTCCATTTCTTGTTGCTTCTCTTTCTTCATAGCACTTGGTCATATTGTGTTGTTAGGATTTCCAAATTATTTTCTTTTCAACTAGATTTCAAAGCTTTCATGTATCATTTATGCTGAATTATGGTGATGTTGTTAACAAAATGAATTTCCTACGTTAATCACCTTAAATCTTTGTAGATCCTAAACCTAAATATCCTAATCTTTGTACCTCTCATAGGGTATCTTGTGTGAAAGAAATGAGATCTAATGCTTTACCCAATGATCTTTTTACAGGAGAGCAAGCATTGGAATGTAATATGGATCCATCTTCTTCTTCTACACACACCCTTGAGCGAGGGGGTCAATATGAAAACATCAACATTCTTCCATCTTTAGATCCTCCTTATTCTCTTAGGACCTATCTTCAACATCAAAGTCTATGTAGGGAGGATGATGTCATGCATTTCATTCATGACCTTTCTCCTCATATAGAAATCACTAAAAATGAGTTTTTAGATGATGAAGATATTCTTCCCCAATCTTCCAAAAAGGATAATCTTGATAAAGGCAAAGAGATTTTCATTCCACATGATACTCCTCCTTCATCTACAAATCCTTTTCTACCTCCTTACACATCAGATTTCAAAGAAATTCATGATCATGTTCCTCCATCTAGTCAATTGCAACATTCTTATAGTCGTGGCTTTCATCTCATTACAAAACAAGGTTTTAAAGGACAAGGAATTGGGAAATTTGAGCATGGAATTTGTGTCCCTATATGTTAGACACAATGCACCACTAAGAGGGGGAGGGGGTGAATTAGTGGTTCACAAATCTTTTCCCTTTAGCAAACCTATGTGAGCATACTGGTTGATAGGTCTAAATCAATGCAGACTTGCCAGTTAGTGGGGAGACTAACACAAATGCAATCACACAAGGGACATCTCATAACACTAGCATATACGAGGAAAACCCAAGATGAGAAAAACCTCAGCGAGCAATGCTGCTGGAGTCTACTGCTCCAATCCAGCCTCACAATGAAAAACAGTGTTACAAAGTTTAGGGCACCAACCCAAGGAGCACCAACCCCTATACCAAGCTATAGCTTAGTGAACACAAAGATATCTTTAATTACAAAAGTATTTCTCTTGTTACAAGTGAATCTTGCAACCTTGTCATATATCTTACTTTGTCGATGAGATACTTTCTCTTCTACATCGACTCACTTCTCTTGCTTCTCTTCACCTACTTCTTCTCTATCGGTAAGCCTTACCAGTTCATCTCTTTTGTTCTTCTCTCACTGAATCTCCTCCTTACCGCTTTTCTCTTTACCGGTACTAACACTCTATCAGTTCTATGTCTACCTTCTCTACAGCCTCCTTCACTTCTGCTCAACTGGTATGAACACTATCGATTCTTCTCTCCAGTCGGTTGGATACTTGAACCAGGTTCTTCCTCTCCCTCACTCACTTCTCTCAAATGCTTGTTGAGCACTTGGCTGATTTTCTCTTACTTGCAGAAGTATCATACTTCACAATACCACAATATTCCTCTATTATAGCAGCAGCAAACAATCTCTTGGGCCTTCATACTTATGGCCCAGACTTCCTGCCAAAAACCATTTCAAAATCTGGGTGGTTAGGGTTTCCTCACAATCCTCAAGGCCCTTCAAATCCAATCAGATCTTTCTCTTTCTGATCTTCCTGACATTCACCTGCACAAGTCCACTATCAACGCACCTTCCAAAACATGCCTTCCATCTTCAGCAACCTGCAATCAATCTGTTGGCATATATCTTGGTCAATCACCATTAATGCCTCTATTGTTTCCTTCTTGAGGTCTTCTAACAGTCTGATCTTTTTGCTTTGATTCAGGCGCCAACAACTCCCTGATTCTTATTTGTTGTTCATTCTCCCTCAAGCCACATGCTTCTGAGCTGATCCACAAATCACAGGATCCACTTTCAGTGCACACCTGTTGAGATACCTAACTCCACACAACACTTCACCAACCTTTGCGAGCTTGCCACCTTGATCCCATGTGGCATCCACATCAACCATTTGTTAACTTGACTTTTTCAGTCAGTCCAGATAGGATCATCGATCAACCACCCTATCGGTTCCTCTTCTCTTCTGGTTTGCTAACCCAGCCAGTCTTACTTATTGTATTGGTTACCTCATCATATCTGCCCTTATCTTGAACTATTGATGGAACTCACAAACTGGTCTCCAGATAGGTAAATCCAAAATATGCTCATTCCCACAAGTGGGAAGTCTTCTGCATCTGCACCTTGCTTATATAGCCTGTGAACTTACATACCGGTTACCACTCTTGATGACACCATGTCATCAACCTTCACAAGACTCCATCTTCAATCAGGTCTTTCTACTTCAGACTACATCTGCTTGGTCTTTCCTTTCTTCCTGATCAATCTTGGTCATTCCTCTACCGGTTTGTCAAGATGACAAATACTTCACACTTCTCTCTCCAAACTATAATGCACTCAATGCATAATAGGAGATAAGCTCCACTTACTTGGTGGAGTAACACCATCTACTTTCTGCCATATACTCATGTGACTTCCCTATTTATACAACATCTCTTCAAATAGGCACATGTGATCTGAAGTGAGCACATTCATTGTCATTCATTTCTTCTCATGATGACTGCATCTTCATCTGATGGGAGTCTTGTTGTTCTGCAACCTCTTAGCATACTGGTTCATTCTTCTCTTCGAGTGTTGATGTGATTCAGTTAACATTTTGCCTCTTCATCACAAACAACCACTCAAACACCTTGCCCTTTTGTCAACACATCACTTCCTATTTGACATACTTTCCTTACCATTATCGGTGTTCTGCAACACAAGGTGATATCCAACATATCTTATCCTATCACATCCTGTACTTCTTCATATAAGTGTTGCACATACATTTCTACTACCGGTTACCTATCCATTCCATACCGGTTGACATCAATGACAACACAATGCCAACACTACAAACCCTCCTACACAAACTACTACAAGAGGCCTAGGAAGTGGTACCCCTCTTTCTATGGATGAATTCCTTAGACTTCAAAACTTTAAATATTACCTTCAAAAACAACAAATCAAGCGAGCCTGCAAGAATGCTTCTTCTTCAAAGCGTCCTTTTTGTTCATTTCATCTAACCCATGACCATAATGCTAATGATTGCCCTGATTTTCAAAAATATATTCAAGATGGCATAGATAGTGGCAAAATGAGAATTATGGATAATGAAACTCCTTCTTCTAACAAACCCTCTTCTTCATGGGAAGATGATATTTACCATCCTGATAGATTAGCCTCAAGAATCTATTGGAGATTGAAATATGACAAGAACATTTCCTTTCCTCCTCAAAATAAAAACAAAAATCTTAAGCAAGTGAAAGGTTTTGAATATTGCATTTTTCATGATTTATATTCACATTCTATTGGAAAATGTTATGCATTTAATAAATTTGTCCAACTACAATATGATCTTGCACACATTTGTCTCACAGAAGATCTAGTTGTCTTTCTTGGTAAAAACATTGTGCCTTAGCACTTCTTTTCCCTTCATGTTTCTCTTCGCCCTATGGCATAATTATCCCATTTACCAAGAGATCTTTATCATTAGCGGTGATATTGTTTAACTTTAACATACTTTGTGGTGGCAACATGAAGTCCATTTCTTCTTCTTCTTTCTATACATTTATCTCTATCTTTGTGCATTATTCATTATGAGATCTATTTTCTCCCATAGGGTTATTCTTATGTGAGCATATAATTGTTCTTTGGTTTTCCTCTTTGCTTAGAGAGGAGCATCTTTAATGAGTACTGTATTTCTTCTCTTTCCTTCATTCTCTTGGAAATCTTAGCTCTTCTATGGTTTCGATTATTCGCAAGTATGATATGCCCCTTAGCAAAGAATGATCTCTTGGGAGGTATGTATCCTTTCACTAAAAGGATTTGTTCCACTAGGATGGCATATCACTTGAAACTAATCACCATCAGAAAATGTGTAATGTTTCTCCTTGTTCTCCTCACTTGGGGGGAAAGGATTTTCACTCCTTTCCCTTTCTTTCTTTCTCATTTATCATTATTTACTTTAGGGGCTGTATTTTTCAAATGTGATTATCATTTCTTACAATGGTACGCTTTTATGATTAATCCCCCTTGAGGAATATATGATGCTTTTTTCTCTCTGTAAAGCGGAAAAATTGAACCCTAGTCGTTCTCCCCTCCCCAACTCCAAGGAGAGAGAAGGGAGAGTCACTAGGGTTGATGGTTTTCACTTAGGAGAGACTTTACATTCAAAAGAGGGGTTGAAACCCACAAGATCCAATCCCATGCAATGCAAGATTGGATTCTATATGAGTTTCAAGGGTTAAGACATCAAGGATACCCTCTTTTGTAAAGAATGTAGAAAGAAAGATTGAACTAGGAATGCATATAAAGTAGGAAAGATTCGCTTATAAACAGAGATAGGGATATGGGATGAAGTTGTGGACCTGGAATTAGTAGTAAAATGTTGAGATGGTGTTGTTCTGCAAATTTGAGCAAAAGTTGACGGGATGATGGCGCCCGGCGTACACATGGTCCTCCGAAAAATCCGCGAAACGAAGGGGGATCTGTTCGTCTCTGCACAAGGATTCCAGATCTTCAATTACAGCCGCATACCTGCAACCTACACATAGAAAAGAGAGGATGATTGGGGGGTTAGGGATGAGGGGTTTGCCTTTAGGTCAAACCCCGGTTTTGGAATTAACCAAGAAATGAGAATGCTGTAAATGTAAATGTTTGTAATGTAAACAAGTACTGATACCTTGTTGTAAGAATGTTTGTATTCTTACATGCGAAGGTGTATTGTATGTAGTATGTTGTATGTTGTATGTGATCTCCTCTTCAATGGTTGAATCCTTGTCTTGAATACAACACTTAGCCATGAATGGAGACTTAGAATGCTCAATTGCTTGAAGGAATGCTTGAATGCTTGAATGCTTGAATGCTTGAATGTTTGAATGTTTGCCTTTTGTTCTTGCTTATTTCCTTTTTTCGACCTCCTCAAATGGGAGAGGAAATGTGGTTTATATACTTGTAAATTAGGGTTGATAGACTGATTTTTCCGACCTTGGGCCGACCAGGAAACAATATTTTCCAATTTGCAAACTTAAAGACCCTAAGCCCCAAAAGAGACCGGGCCCAAAATAGGGCCAGGGACCAGGGCACTGGGTGCCCTAGTCCAGAAGGACCAGGGCGTTGGGCGCCATGGTCCCACCTCCCGGGACAGCAGGGTGCAAGGAGGGATCAGGCCAGGGTGCGGAAAAATGCAGTTTTTGATGTCATGAACAAGTTTCGGGGTCTCCATTCAGGTTCTGTGTTGCATCACCATCGTGAAGACCCAAATGCAGTCGAAATTGCAAGTGTCACAATTTTAGGATGCTACATTTATCCCCCACTTTAGCGGGAGTATAAGCGTACACTCATACTTCCAGTAAAGTACAAGGAATCAACATTGAAAGAAACTTTCACCACGTCAAGGAGGCAAGATACACCAAGCCCCCAGTGGACTAAGGATCTTACGAATTCGATTGACAAAGTAAAAGGGAAGATCATGAGGGAGAACCATGACTGTCAGTAGTAAGGTTCCCTCACTATGAGTCATGCAAGAAAGATATCAAAAATTTTCAAGGCAAAGCTAAATTTGTCAAGAAATTTTCAAGTATCTTGAAAAGATATGGACGGGATGTATGCCCCCCTACGTTAAAGCGATCGCACATGCCTCACCGGGGGTGATTGCTTTAAGGTAGTGATACATATAAGAAATGAGAAAGGAAAGGAGCACATTATCACAAGGATTTAGTCCCCAAGTGTGAGATAAGCCCAAGGATAATAGACACAAAACACAAAGCACAAGGTGACTTCGCTTTCCTCGGGGTCAGTATGTTGTATGATAATTCATGTATATCATATGTATGTATGCATAATTGTTCTTCATTCCCCAATCAAGGAAGGTCACCTAGAAGAAGGGAACACATGTGTCTTTTGAGTCAACATGAGAGAGACCAAAAGAGATCTCAATGTTTTGCATCGTCCTCAAGTAGACAACACTAAGGACAACAAATAGAAGAATGAGAATAACACATAGAAGAAGTAACAAAAGAGAGGAGGAGAGAGTCTGCTATGCTAATGAACTAGTCCAGCACGTCATCTACCCCCCGATCTTGCTGATCGATATTTTAGGAAGGTAGGAAACACGCTAGAGGAGGAACATCCAACACAGCAGATGGAGCTATCACAAGATCCAAACAAGGGCTATGTTCATATCCCAAGCCACGGTGTTCTTGTCTAGGAGCTAGGATAAGTGCTTTAGAAAATTCATTAGATAGATGGTTATCAACATCAACATATTCATATTCACTATCAGAATGAACAGGAGTAACATTTTCATCTATATCATCATCAAGATTTATAAAAATAGGATCTTTAACTCGCACACGATCAAAACCATCATGCATCTTATGTTTAGGAGATTTCAGTTCAATCTTCGGCTGAGGAGAAAATGGAATAATACTAGCTGAAGGTGTTTTTGGGGATTGCAAAGTTTGAGAAGCAGTTGCCTGAGCTCTAAGACGACGCTTTCGTCGGCGTTCACGTGCAGAATGATTCCATCTAGCCTTAGTAGGAAGTTACGAAGATTGAGGAGGAGGAATGTTCTCATCCTTTTCACTTGGGTGTTTAGGTTGTGGTCTCTTAGGTTGAACAATAGGAGAAGAGGAAGGTCTCTTCTCTCCATAAGAGGAAGGAGAAGGAACTGCTCCATATAAGGGAGGAATATTCGGTTTAGGAAGGAGACCAAGTCCATCATGATGAGGAGGTATAGGTTTACTTTTAGGAAGTTTATTAGATATAGGCATAGTCACATTCATAGAGATAGGTTGGGAATCTTCTTAAGGAAAGACATTAGTTTTATCTTTCAAAGGAAGAACTTCCTTCTCAAGAATGATAGGAATGTCAACTTTGGGTGTTCTAGGTTCACTTAGAGACAGGATCATGTCTTTCTTCCACTTTTGATAAGATTTGAAAAGATGATCACTTCACGGAGGAAGAGATTGGAATTGTTTAGGCCAAAAGTAATCAATAGGAACGCTAGAAGTTCTTTCAGCTGGTTTAAAGAGACTATGATCAACAGTAACAACTTCACCATTATGGAGAAATTTCAAACACTTGTGAATAGGAGAAGCAATAGCTTTCATGGAAGATAGCCAAGGATAGCCTAGCTTCACACGAAATTGTTCGGATGATGGAATAATAGCAAAGTCCACATCAAGGGATTTGTTATGGACCTCAAAAGGTAATGTAATAGAACCAATTGCAGGAGAAGAAAATGCATCAAATAGTTTCACGACCACATTTGTTTCATCATAGATCACTTGATTTAATTGCAAAGTAAAAAGAAATTCTTCAGTAATGATATTAACCATACAAGAAGGATCAATAAGCACCCCACGGCAAGGTGTATTCTTGACTTTTGCAACTATATATAAAGGACCATCAAGTGCCCTGATAGTTTCACTAGAATCAAAGGTGATGGAAAGTTCTTTAGGGATTTTCTGCTGCTCTACAAAGTTAATCACATTCGGAGTCATGGACACTAGATCATCAGGTGAGACAGAGGAATCATTAGTATCAATCGCATTAGAGGTATTAGAAGGTAATGGATCAGTAAAAATCTTAAGATTTTGGTTAGGAGGAGCTACAGATGTGTTGCCTTTATCATTCACACCAGAAATAGAGATAGTATTATTATCAATCAAATCTTGAATTTTACCCTTTAAAGCAAAACATTTTTCAGTATCATGCCCAGGTTGATGATGAAATTGACAAAAAGATTTGTTATCAAAATAGGGTGAATTAATCTTTGCAGGATCTATTTTCCTTATAGGAGGAAGAGTAAGCACATTTTGTTCCAATAACTTATTCATAATACTATGCAATGATTCATTCAAAGGAGTGAACTTTCTTTCTTTCTTGAAAAACTTAGAAATAGGAGGCACACCTGATGCCGCATTCACATTGTTGTTGATGATGTTTTCATTGAATTTAATGGACTCTTTGTTCGGTTTAAACTTCCCAAATGGTTGTTGACTACTATCACCTTTATCACTCGGAGCCATAGGATTTGCTTGTTCCATTTGACTCACAGTCAGTTGATAATTGTGAAGAGTTGCGCACAACTGTTGGAAAGAAGTAAACTTAGAAAACAGGAGTTTTTCTCTAATATCTTTTTGTAAATTATAAATAAAGATTCTTTGAATATCATTGTCAGGTACTGGAAAAGAAATTTGAGCATACAAATGCTTATATCTACCAATGAAATTAGTCACTTTTTCTTTAACACCTTGTTTACAATGCATTAAATCAATCAAAGTAACTTTAGGACTTATATTGTTTTGAAATTGTTGAATGAAAGCATTTGCAAGTTGTTCGAAAGAAGTAATAGAATAGGAAGGCAACAAGCAATACCATTGTAGGGCTTTATCTCTTAATGTTCTAGTAAACAATTTTGCAAGCAACCTTTGGTCATAAGCAAAATCGGTACATATTGTTTGAAAGGTCTTAACATGTGTTAGAGGATCACCCTTACCATTATAAAGCTCCAAATGTGGAATTTCAACATGTTTAGGGGGAATAGCTCGAACAATGTCAAGAGAAAGTGGGCTCGCAACATCAAATGTGGGCACACTAAACTTAGATTGATTCATAGAGGCAATTTGTTGTTGTAAAGAAGAGACAGTTTGTGCAAGATTGTTAAAGGTCGCTTCAGTCGAAGAGTTCATATTAGACGTGTTAGATTGTGATGGAGGTGTTATGTTATTGAAAGAAGGTAGAGAGTAAGGTGGTGGGACAATATGATAGTTATTCATAGGAGATGATTGGAAAGGAGGAACACTACAAGGAGGAATGGAATGGTTAAATGAATTGCCCCCTTGTGTCATGTTTATTTGTGGAGATGTAATAGGGACACTCATTGAAGGAATGAATGAAGAAGTAGGATTACCCCCATGACTAGTGATCATAGGAGGAATGTCTTGTATTGAAGTAGTCATTATGTTTGATGTAAAAGTAGGTATACTAGCAATAGAAGTCATCAAAGGAATAGAATGATTAACTTGAGTAGGAGGTTGTGTATAACCTAAGGTTTCGGCACAACTCTTCATAGGCATCACATTCAAATCCACAATGTGTGCAATACCACGCAAAATATCAATTCCATTCTTATCACTTTGAACCATACGTTTTAGACCCTCAATTAAGGAAAGAGCTTGACTATCAGGGTATTCTTGAGACATCCATTGTCAAAAATCATCAAATTGGTTATCCAATTTTGAAAGTTGTTCTACAGAAACCTCATGGAGAGCTTCTTCATCATTAAGAGGATTAGAGGAATTACCCATGTCCTCGTTAAAAAGGCCATTCAAATTAGGTTCCATCTTCTCGGTAATTACACCTTGGAAAGACTTAATTCTAAGGCATCGTCTAATAGGAATAGTGTAAGTAGGGCTTATTGTTGTAAAACTCATGCACTAAAGAGAGAGAGAAGATTTTGAATTTTAGAGGTAGCAAATTTCAATAAAATCAACCAATCTCCTAGATTTAAGCTGTTAAATGCAATCAGGACAATCTCCCAAAATTTCAGAAAAAATGTCCCAGACCGTGGTGAACGGAGTGCACACGGTCCTCGCAACTTTTTTCAAAATTTTCAGGTATGAAAGTTATGATGATTTTAAAGCTAATCTGAAAAAATTGAGTGATTTTTTGATCTGTAGATAGGCCAAATTAAGGTTGCAATCACAAAATTGAACCCTACCAAGATTGTTGAAAAATGTAAATTTTTAATTTTGGAAAAAGAGAGGGAAACTGAAATTTTGAATTTTATGATTTTAGAGGGAATGCCAAAAGCAATGCAAGTTTTGAAATTTAAAAGTTAACTCGATTTCATGCAAAATTCGAATTTGAAAGTGGAAATCAAAGTTGTTGCAATTAAACACTTGATTTCAAAAGTTACAAATTGTAAAAATTTGAATAAAACACTGAAATTTTGAATGAATGCCAACACACTTTTCAGATTTAGGACTGTAAGAAACACAATTTTGATATGAATTTCAATTTCAACAATTTTTGAATGATTAGAAGCCTCAATCCAAGGAATCGCTAGACCAACTTTGACTTTAATTTTGAAAGTGTTAAAATTGATAAAATCAGCCAAAATTCTGGATTTTAGCAGAAAAATACAGTAAGATCTAGCTCCTGAAATTTCAGAAAAAATGTCGGGGACGATGGCGCTCAGGGTGCACACGGTCCTCACAACTTTTTTCCAAATTTTCAGGGATGAAAGATATTGTGATTTTATTGCGGAATCCAAAGTTACAACCGATTTGGAGGTGTTTTGATTAGTGAAATTATCAGTCAAAGGTTGAATCAAGAAGGTCTTAAAAATTAGGGTTTTGACATTTAACCACTTAATTTTTAGAGTTAAAGCACAAATATGAATTGACAATTTGCAATAGAAGGGTAGATCTGAAACAAGCATTAACAGTTAAATGTTTCACAAGTTCAATTACTAAAAAGAAAATTTTAGGGTTTTCATGCAATTAGCCTCTAAAATTTGCAAAAGATCAAACATGGAAATGTAATTAAGGAAACAAAATTTTCAGATCTAACCATGAATAATCAGAATGAGGATGTTCACGTCAAGTTCACCAAAATGTAAAGCGGAAAAATCGAACCCTAGTCGTTCTCCCCTCCCCAACTCCAAGGAGAGAGAAGGGAGAGTCACTAGGGTTGATGGTTTTCACTTAGGAGAGACTTTACATTCAAAAGAGGGGTTTAAACCCACAAGATCCAATCCCACGCAATGCAAGATTGGATTCTATATGAGTTTCAAGGGTTAAGACATCAAGGATACCCTCTTTTGTAAAGAATGTAGAAAGAAAGATTGAACTAGGAATGCATGTAAAGTAGGAAAGATTCACTTATAAACAGAGATAGGGATATGGGATGAAGCTGCGGACCTGGAATTAGTAGTAAAATGTCGAGATAGTGTTGTTCTGCAAATTTGAGTGAAAGATGACGGGACGATGGTGCCCGGCGTGCACACGGTCCTCCGAAAAATCCACGAAACGAAGGGGGATCTGTTCGTCTCTGCACAAGGATTCCAGATCTTCAATTACAGCTGTGTACCTGCAACATACACACAGAAAAGAGAGGATGATTGGGGGGTTAGGGATGAGGGGTTTGCCTTTAGGTCAAACCCCAGTTTTGGAATTAACCAAGAAATGAGAATGATGTAAATGTAAATGTTTGTAATGTAAACAAGTACTGATACCTTGTTGTAAGATTGTTTGTATTCTTACATGTGAAGGTGTAATGTATGTAGTATGTTGTATGTTGTATGTGATCTCCTCTTCAATGGTTGAATCCTTGTCTTGAATGCAACACTTAGCCTTGAATGGAGACTTAGAATGCTCAATTGCTTGAAGGAATGCTTGAATGCTTGAATGCTTGAATGCTTGAATGTTTGAATGTTTGCCTTTTGTTCTTGCTTATTTCCTTTTTTTGACCTCCTCAAATGGGAGAGGAAATGTGGTTTATATACTTGTCAATTAGGGTTGATAGACTGATTTTTCCGACCTTGGGCCGACCAGGAAACAATATTTTCCAATTTGCAAACTTAAAGACTCGAAGCCCCAAAAGAGACCGGGCCCAAAATAGGGCCAGGGACCAGGGCGCTAGGCGCCATGGTCCTGTGGGACCAGGGCACTGGGTGCCCTAGTCCAGAAGGAACAAGGCACTAGGCGCCATGGTCCCACCTCCCGGGACAGCAGGGTGCAAGGAGGGATCAGGCCAGGGTGCGGAAAAATGCAGTTTTTGATGTCATGAACAAGTTTCGGGGTCTCCATTCAGGTTCCGTGTTGCATCACCATCGTGAAGACCCAAATGCAGTCGAAATTGCAAGTGTCACAATTTAAGGATGCTACACTCTCTTCCTTTCAAATATTATCACTTCTTGAGACATGTATTTCACATTTACTAATGTCTTTTTTTGCATATGTTCATGCAAGTTCATTGCACATTTCCTTATGTTTAAATCTCTCTCTAGTAGATTGTGTAAGCTCTTCTCATTGTCCCTTATCTTGGGGGGAAATGATCCTTCTCTCTCTTTCTCTAGGGATCCACTTATCCCAATTAAGTGGATGGTGTGAATTCTATTACTTTATGTCATTCCTTGTGCAAAACTGTTGGTTATTGTCTTAAGGATTCTCTCTTATACAAGAAGTGTTAATCCTTGACTACAACTTCTTTTTATACTTGGTAATATACATCTATGATAAATCCAACCATACCTATGGGGGATAAATGTGATTCATCCCTCATCAAGAATCCCTTTCACCTAGAAATAGGAGGAAGGATTGCATTATTGTTCTTTCTTTTTCTTGTTCTAGAAGATGTTATATTTGTCTAAGACAACTCCTCTTGGGGGTAGATGTCTTTTTGAACAAAGATCTCTTCTCCTCTAAGGATCACCTTTACACTTACAACAAGATATCTCTTTTCAGCTATCTTATCCTTGCTTGAAGAGTATTCCCTCTCTTGCTTGGATTTATGACATTTTTGCATAGCGGATATCTTCTTTGTGACAAAGGTAGGTATCCTTGTTCTACTTTCCTTAAGATATCAACATCACCCTATGTTGACATCTTAAGGGGGGGCACCCACAATGATCCTTTGTACCATACTTCTCGCATGCGTTGAACAGTGGGACATTCTTGGAACCAGAGGGAAACCTCTTAGAGCAAGATGTTGTCACTTTTCTCTTGTATAGTGGGTTATTCTCAAAACTAGAGCACGGTCTCTTAGAGAGAGATGATGCCACTTTTCTCTTATGTGGGGTGATTATTCTCATAACCAGAGCATGGTCTCTCATAGTGAGATATCATAGCTTTCTTGACACTTGTACTATACATTCTATACAGGTTGTAGTATACTCGGGCATAAACTCCTATGAGGTGCTTCAAACCTCAATTGAACACACGCGCATGATGTTGAGTGGTGTTGGAATCCAATAACACTAAGAGGGGGGAGTGAATCAGTGTTATACCAAAAAGTTCAATTTCAACCTTATTAAAACATGCATACACCAACCGGTATATCGGTACATACAAAATTGAAAGAAGTAAAGAAACCAATAAGCCAATCACAAAAATGAGAACCATAACATAGAATTATACGTGGAAAACCTCAAAGAGGAAAAACCATGATGGGATTAGCGACCCACAATATCAATCCACTGGCCATATGAAGAGATATTACAAAATATAGGGGCCTGCACTTGCAAGAAGGCTTATAGCCTAGAGCACACTGCTCAATCACAAAAAGGAGCCTCACTAACTACAATCCAGAGAAGTGTTTAACTGCAAAAGATAGCATCTCCTATGCCAGAATATAGTTCCAGTTAAGCTATGTTTGTTCTGATCTGAAACCCTAAACCCTTTACCAGAATAACCCTTCCATGAATCTCCTCACATACATGATCTCTTTGATATATTTCGCATCATATCACATCCAAATCTCCATTACATTACCATATCAATGTCAAAATGATCTAATCCAACTGACCTATATACCCTATACAACTTATCATGCCTTATGTCGGTTTACAAAGATAATTAAAATATCAATATACATGTTGACTAGATAACATAAATACATGAATATCAAAAATAATTGTCGATGTCGGATCCAAGAGATGTGAGCCTCCAATACCGATAACCTTATTCTAAACCATGTCAGCCTTCATTGTCAGTAACCAAATAAATTCTTCTATCATGTCGGTGTCAGTGCTAGTGTCTGTGAAGTGCCTATCAGTACACAACTGAACCAAAACATGAAGTTAGTTCAAGATACCACGTTTCCATCAATGACAACATAGTGAAACCAACCAATTGAGTGTCAATTGCCAACAAGTGGAACTAACGGAGTTCTCACTCTCTCTCTTTACATGGATCACCTAAGCAAGCTCTAGGGGTGAGATTTTCCATGTCCTCTCCATGGATCACCTATTTTTAGGGGCGAGACATCCATGGTTTCTTTCTTCTTTTCTTTTCTTCTCATAGATCACCAAAGTGTGCATTCATATTCTCTCTCTTCTTCCTCTCATGAACTCATAGTTTTACTATTGATAGTTCATGGATGATGTCAACTTTTCTCTTTTATGTGGTCACTCATGTTTATGTGATGTCATTGGTCTTTGTGTCCTAATTAGTTATTGATACATCTGAGCTCAAGCTCTCTTTGGCTAGTTAGTTTGTCATCTTTTGTCTTGTTCCTGTCATGTGTGTTTTTGCGGTTTGTCTTTGTTTTGTGTGTCTTGTACCTTTTTGTTTTGTGTTCTCTTGCGTATGTTGGCATGAGTTAAGACCCTAAGATTGGGGGCTTTTTTCTCCTCAATATTAGTGATGTCTTATACTCCTTGTGTTATTTCTCTTCATCTCTCATCTTCATCTCCCTCTTTTCTTCTACTTTACCGGTAGTAGTGGCATAAGCCATACTCCCGCTAAAGTGGGGGCTAAATGTAGTGTCATAAAATTGCGACCCCTACAATTTTAACCACATTTGGAGTCCTCACCTTGGCAACAGAATCTCCTTCTTTAACTAGGACCTATTTCTGCATTTCCAACCCTTATCCCTTCCTTCTTCATGTCTTGTATTTTCTCTAGACCTTGTCTAGGCTCCAAAATATGGCAGGACAGGGGCATGGCGCCCCTGTCCCCCTAGGATAGGGGTGTGGCACCCTTGTCCCCCTAGGATAGTGGTGTGGCACCCTTGTCCCCACCTCCTAGGGTGGTCCTATATGTGGGTTGCCCGATATCCTATGCACTTCTTGTCTTTGGGGTTTGTTATGCCTCTTTGTCGGCCTTCAGTGGTTGGAAGTTAATCCTTGACCCATGTATAAAAGGGAATTCAATACCCTCATTCAAGGATAGATGGATATCACACAGACGGATAACAGAGGATAATAGATAGAGAGCATACAGACAAGATACAATATTTCAAGGTCATTATCAAGCATTCAAGTCTTCTTCATTCATCCATTGGAGCAACATTACAACATTCATTTGCAAGCATGTGTGTGTTAGAGTTTTGTCATGTTACATGCCATTTCATAAAACATTTATGGTTACATTCAAGAAGTAAAATATTCATCATTAACAAGTTGTAGATCTACAAGGTATACATCTACATTGTTTACATTCAAGCATTTGCAATTACTTTCTTTCTAGGTTGAATCCTCAATTGGGGTTTGACTGAGGCAAACCCCTATCCACAACCCCCCTTTCTTCTCTTTTATGTGTGTAGGTTGTAGGTGTGCAGTTGTAATTACAGGTTTGGGCTTCATTTGCAGAGACGGGAGAACCCTTTTTGTTTTGCGGATTTTGTGGTGGACCATGTACATTCCCGCCACGGTCCTGACGACTTTTCTTCAAATTTGCAGGACAGATCCATGTCAATTTAATTAGCTCATATCCAAAGTTACAGCGCGATCCCAAACTGTTAGTACCTCATTTCCCTCATTTCCTCTCTCTTTTCCACATAGTCAACAAGTCAACTTTATCATTTGCAAAAGAGGGTAAATCATACTTCAACCACTTGAAATCCACTCAGAATTCAAATCCTTATTTCCCTCAGATTTGGATCTAGCGAATTCAACCCCTCTTTTGAATGTAAAGTCCTCCTCCAAGTGAAAATCATCCTAGTGGCTTCCTTTCTCTCTCCTAGGTGAGGAGTCTGGGATCCAATTTTCCACTTTATAGAAACAATGTTTTTGTAGTCATATAATTCTTGGAAGCCAATCGGTAAGGTATAACCAATATAGAAGATAGTTTAACAGAGAATCGGTAAATAGGACTCCATCCGGTAAACAGGAACAGCGTTGCATTCATGCAACCGGTACAGGTGATTGATGAAGAGTTGAATGATGTGGTTTTACAGGAGTGATAGAGACATGTATTTGGAGCTATGTTCATGACCGCATTGGCAAATTCAACTGGACAAGTGAGATTTAATGTACAGAGCAGGCATTCTAATGAACACTTAACCGGTAGTGATAAAGTCACTTAAATTGGTAAATCAACACAGGCTTTGTTTTTTTTTTAGTTTGTTATGTCGGTGGTCGACATAATTTCGGTGTGCAATGTTAGTTTGTCTAGATTCATTGAACCTAGGAAATTGTTTTAAGGTTGTAGCCGACCAATTTGATGTCTATAAAAAATGTGATGAGTTATGAGATAGACATGCATATGTTGATGAGATCGAAGGCGAATATTGTGATTCTTATTGTGCGGTGATTAGTGAAGCTTTGTATTGATGTGTTGTTAATTTTTTAAGGATCTGAAGCGGATCTCATGAGACACAGAGGTGTTATATGGAGATCATTTGAATTGTTATTATCCTAATAGTTACAGTAGCAAAATCCCTTAACCAGGTAGGTCCTGACAAGCCTTAATTTGTAAATCCCCTAACAGGGTAGCTCTATATCAGAGTCTTAAATCCTCTTGTGAGGTTGATCCTAACAGCCCTCATCATTTAAATCCCTTAACCAGGTGACTCCTAATTGGGTCTACTCCTAACAAGCCATATTTGTAAGACCTTAACAGGCCAATATTTTTATTCTGCAGATAGAGAATCTTGTGGGTATTAACTCCCCTCGTGCTTTTTCCCTTTTGGGTTTCCACGTATAAATCTCTTATGTTATGTGAAATTTGTTTTATTGGGCATTATCTTATGTGGTGATATTCCTCTTATGCTTGTTAAGTTTTAATTTGTTTAATTTGGTGATCAGATTCATATTGTTTTTGCTTGCACTGATTCACCCCCCCTCTCAGTGCCTTATAAGTTTATCAAGCAACACTTCTTGATTGACTTGGCTTAGGTATAGATGCTTCCAGTTTAGCCTTCTTCTCCACTTTAATAGTTTTCTTCTCAGAGAGTATATTCTTCTCTCTTTCTTTCTGGACCACTTCTTTGGTTATTCCCATGCTCTCTGCAAGAGCCTCAATTTCTTTTCGAACTTTATTCTATATCACTGGTTTCTTGAATTGTTGATGTAGCTTTAAACTCTTTTCTGCATAAGTCCCAAATCTTTCCTCCTTGGGATCAACCAATTTTCTTGGCATATGTTGTGCATAAATATCCAATATTTTTTCTTCCACCTCATATTCCATAGACATAATCCATACTGTTCGGGGCTCAACAACTTCCATTAAGCACTGATCGATATCCACCATAAAGAAAATTGTGTCTTGATATTTTTCCACTATGGACTTAGGAATTATTTCCCTCTTATGCATTTCCTACTAGAAATTCTTGAAGTAACACCAGAGGTTTGCATTCTAGACTTTGGAGTCACTAGAGTTGTATAAGTATTCCCGGATTTGTACACCTACTGGTCTATCAAATTCCCACTACACCTGTCCAACGCCTAGAATATCATTCATAAAGTAGAAAAACAAACATAGAAGCAAAGTTCCATACTTGAAAGGATGTTACTTGTTCTCTTTGGTCTTCTTCAAATTCTTTATCAACTCAATCTAGAGTTGTTCACAAAGTTCATATTTCTTGTTTTCCCTCCTGATATCATAGGTGGCATATATTGCAGTACCAGAGATGAAATTCTCTCTGTTGGAACAATAGATCTTATGTTTGATTACCATAGAGGAAAATCTGATGTCATACTCCAGGATGTCATTGATAGTCATCGCATGTTTGTCAAATTTCAACCCGATTGCATTTGTCACAATATCATTCTTTGCGGCCTTCAAAGATGGCAACTCTTTGGATGCACATAGACCTGTCACAACTTGAATAATATTCTTCATGATCTTGTGGGGCTTATTCAACCACATAAATTCATCGTGCATTCTTCTCAATATGTATCGAATCCATTCAGGTTCATAGAACATCGGAAATCTAACAAACTACGTGAAACCCTTGTCTTATAACCCTTTAAATTTTATTTTTAGCATTGAACTCCTATCAGACAACTGATTATTGTACATACTCAACATGTGTGAGCTTCCCAATTCTTCAATGGGACAATGCGTGAAAACCCTAACATCTTCAATATGCAGGACACCGTAGGGCATCGATGAAAATGAGCTTTTTGGATCATCTTCCATGGAGATAAATGCATGATGTTTGAAATTTGGTCATGCACACTCAATGATATCAACAATAAGAGGGTTGGCACTACCAAATGCAACCAATTCTAAAATCATAAATTTCAAACTTGAAAAAGTTCTACCGATAAATACCTTGATCACTGGGTTAGGGTTTCTTGCTAATTCACCTAAGAAATCTTCTTACACGCTTCGGTCACTGAAAACTTTGCTTGCAGAGCTCTCCAAACTTCTTCTCTTAAAATGCAAAGTGAGAAATGAAGTGGTGAAATTTCTTTATATCTTCCCTAAACCTAACTTTTCATTGTAATAAATTCACTTTTCCCTAATACTTTCGAATACTCTGCATTTCACAAAAATCTTCTGTGAACCTTCAAATTTGCTTGAACTCTTTTGGAAATCCATCAAAAACATATGTGATATCACATACACCTCTACAACCTGTTGAAATTGGGCAAATATCTCAAATAGGGGGTTTAAAAGATCTTCATGATAGCTTCCCCCAAGGTCGGATGCCTTAGCTTAGTTACTGGATGTAGTTGTAGCACCAAAATTAGGTGTGGATCAACTTCCTACCTCTGAATCACTCTTCTTAACCCATGTCTTCTTCATCTGATCTTTGATCTCTTTAACTTTTCCTTTTCCTTTCTCATTTGGCTTCAAATTCTTGTTCTTATCTTCCAAACCTCTCCTATTCACATTTTTGAATCTGCAATACTTAGCAATGTGACCAGATTTGTTGCAAGCATAGAAAACAACATTTCCTTGCATAGGTCTGAAATTCATCTGATTTTTTCTTGATCTACATTGATTAGCAACATGTCCAAATATACCACATGCATATCATCTAACATTTCTTCTATTTGAAAAGTTTTTCATCATACTAATGTATTCATTTGACTTATGACCATACTTGTTGCATTTGAAACTTTGATCATTAAAAGATGGACCATTATTGATCATCCTATTTCTGCATTGACTAGCCATATGACCGAATTTATTGCAAACAAAATAGTTACCATTGAATTTATGAGCATTCAATTGCCTTTCCAAAGGAATTCTTGAATTGTTCTTTTGTTGTGATAATTTAGACATTTCACCTTTCTCAAATCCAAGACCTTGAGTATCATTAGGATTCTTCTAGCTTGCAAGCATCTCATCAAGTCTAGCTAAGCTAATTTTAAACTTCTCCTTATACTCATTTGCTGCTCCAAGATCAAATTTAAGAAGAAGTACCTACTTTCCAAGATCTTCCTCATGATCTTTGGATTCTTGTAGATCAAGCTTTAGTTGTCCATTCTCATTCTCAAGTCTGCAACATTATTCAATTTTGTCTTTCAAGGATTGGGCAAGTTTTTCCTCATTCTTCTTCCTTTCCTCAATCTCCTTTGTCAATCTCATCTCAATAGATTTCATCTCATTATTCTAGACCGTATTAGCTCTACCAATTCTTTCACACTCTTTTATCTTTTCCTTCAGGGCTTCTTCATCAATGCTTTGACCTTCTTTCTCTTTCAGCTTATAAACAAGTTCCTTTCTCTTTCCCTTGACTTGTTCAATGGATCTTTTAATGATTCAATGAAGTTCTTAGCATCCCTAAGGATTGCTTTCACTTACCAGACCTCAACTTGTTATTCATCAAGATCTTCAAGTGCAACAAGAATCTATTGTCTAAGACTACCAAGGTCCATTGGTTCACTTTCCCGGATCCTCCTCAAGTTGTTAGGCTTCTTCTGAGGAACTTGGATCTAATACCAATTGTTAGAATCAAGGAGCATTGAGATAGGGGATGAATGTTGGTATTATGGATGTGTTGCATTAGTTTTGTCATTGATCTCAACACTTATCCTTCTGGAGATCTTTGGTTATGTTGAATCGGCACATTATGCTCACTGGCAAGTTCAATGACATATGCACAATCACCGGTATATTGTTCACCGGCACTGAGGATGACTTGTTATCATCTGGAGATCACTTGGTTATGTCGAAGACATGGTTTGGATACTTTTTTTTAGTATTTTGGTTATTGGTCTAATTAGGTTGACATATTTGTTGTTACCGACAAATTGGTCTAGGTTATGGATCGACATGCATTATCTATTCCAGATTAGCATGGCACATTATGGAGATGATTTAATTGATTGGATATTGTTGTAAATGTATTAAGCCAACATGATGCATCGCATCTTGACTTATTTGTAATTGATTTAATTGTAATATTCTTAGTAACCCGACCTACACATTTGGTCTTAGGTTTTGGTGTATATGTAAGATCTCATTTGTGAGATGAGGAAGAAGGAATAAAATGATATATGGTATATAGTTTTATAACATGGTATGTGTGAATATTGAAGATCATATGAGCAGACAATATAGAAGGTTCAAGGAAGGTTTGAAGGTGACTATCAGAGCTTAACCGGTACCGAATCCAGCATTAGAGATGCTAGTTTGAGCAGTACATTATCATTGGATTTAACCATCCAAGTGTAGTCAATGTGACTCCTATTTTGTGATTGAGCAGTGAGCCCTAGGCGATTGGCCTTTCTGCATGTGCAGACCCCATTTGTATACACATACTATCTGCAGTAGTATCATTTGATTATGGGTAAGGTTTCCCACTATTTTTTTTTCCTTAACAGGGTTTCCATGTACAAATCTCTATGTTATGTGTTGTGGATGTTGTTTCTCTTTCTGTTTTATGCATTCAGTTTCACCGGTATTAATATTAACTGCTAATATGTCAACCGGCATTAAGTTTGGTTTACTGGTATTAAGTATCAAGTTTGATTAAGTTATATTTGGGTTGAAATTAATAGACAATTGATTCACCCCCCCCCCCCCCCTCTCAGTTGCCTCTGGGTCCTAACAATGAATCAGTGTTCCACAATTTTTAACATTTTTAATCTATCCTTTAAACCACTTAATGCAAATGAATAAAAGTAGAGTGCAAAAACACAAAGCAAATAACCACAACACCATAACACCAAGAATTTTACATGGAAACTCGGTTAAGGGAAAAGCCTTGGTGGGGTTGAGACCCACAATATTAATATATCGTGTTATAAGTATAATAATATTACATGAGGGGAATGCACATGCATTCAGGCACACTACCTAGAGCTCACTGCTCAAATTACAATACAACCTCGGAAGGCTCACTACCTTACAAAATGATTACAAATAAGAATTAAAATATCTGAACTGACAAACAACATCTACAAATGCCAAAAATAGTTCTAGTTAAGCACAAATCACAGTCTTTCTCTGTTATACTACACTGCTTTGTTCTGATATTTTGCTATATTTTAGAGCTCAAATCCTTCACTTGCGCATGTGAAACTATGCACAATTGCTCATACACACTTTCCACACAACCGCCGATATAAAAAATGATCATATCAATCGGTCTTATATCTGCAACATCAATTTAGGTCTTATTCATGTCGGCCCAAAAATGCATAACACACAAATGAAACATGTTACCTAAGTCGGCTCAATCCGATCTAAAAAAATCATGCAAACCAAAACAAATTGTCCACATGCTTCCCCCATGTTGAATTCACATCCTCGAACTCACAAATAATCACCAAAATTACTCTGCACGATCCACACAATGAATATCCACACGTTACTATTGATGAACATTGTTTAGACCAAAAACCTATATACCGGATCTTTCAACTCACTCAAAAATAAAAACCAGAGACCATAAACCTGGAATAAGGTAGATTACACATCCACGGTACTTCTCTAAGATCCACAACAGCAAACACGCAACACAAATGAACCATCAACCAAATTACTGTACATTACTGGATGTTTTGTTCTATCTCATTAGACCTCACTGGACCTCAATCTCTCTTTTGGTATGAATGAATTATGAACTACGAATTGAATATCTAACTCCAGTTGCCATCAATGACAACATCTGAACAACAATGCAATGTCTCTTGCCAACAATACACACACACACACATATATACACATATGCATATATGCGTACACACACACACACACACACACACACACACACACACACATATACTCAACAAAAAATTACAAAAAAATACATAACTTCTAGTCCTCACTCTTAACTATCTTTCTACCAAATGGTTTTTCAAAATAATAAATGCAACTATAACTTTTTTGATGTGCACGTCAGACACTATGTTATGTTTTGCTAAAAAAAATAGGAACACTTCTGTGTGAGAAATATTTGACCCCCTTAATCTTATCCAATTTTGAAAAACTTTATTAGTTTGGAAACTAGATGCAAAGCACTACAATCAATTTATTCTTTGGGTTTCTTCAAATTTTGAGTGGATGAGTCTCAAATTGCTCCTCCAAGTTCAAGTTTGGTTGATTTTAGAAAAAAAAGTGTCCACTTAAATACCCCCCGTTTTGTTCACCTTTTTGGTGCACTTACCCAGTAGGATCGACCTCTTTATTACCTTGCACCAATGGAGTAACAAGGGTCATCCAAAAATAACCTAACATAACATAAATACATGTCAAGAAGCACATCATACGGGAAGTAATTACATACAAGAAAACACACATAAGAATCTACAACACAAATGAAGCTAGCCAAGCAAATCATCTGTCTCCCAATATTTCTTAACATCATTTATTTTGGTGGACAAGGTACAATAGGAGAAACTATGAGTACAATAGATAGAGCTACTAAAAGTTCCAAACAAGGACCATGCTCTAATGATGTGTCACTTTGTTTGTCACTAGGAGCTAGGATTAATGCTTTTGAAAAGTGTGAAGATAGTTCATGATAAATCTCAACAAGCTTTACATATCATCAAAATCATTAGGATTATCATTGTTTTCATGGGGTATGTGCAAGCTAATGAGTCACAAATTTGTGGAAGTCTACACGTTGGAAAACATGCTCCTCAAAACGGGCCCCCGTTTTCATAAAACGGGGGCCCGTTAATGGTTCGGGCTATCGAGCTGAAAGGTGATGGGGGGCCAAAGCTAAATAAAATGGGCCCCCATTTCTTAAAAAAATGGGGGCCCATTTGTAAATAACGGGGACCCGTTTTTAAAAAATGGGCCCCCATTTTTAAATTGTATTTTTATCATTTTTTTGGGCGAATTTTTCATTTTCACCATGACAATGAATTGAGAAGAGGAGATCAAAAATGGGCCCCTGTGCTGTGGTTTCCATTTCAAGCCTCCACCACTATCCCAGGTACACATTCAGTCATCTATTTTCACATTTCATAATTTTCTTGTATATTTTTCTTGTTTTTTTGTGTATTATTTAGTTTATTGATGGAAATATTGTCATTGATGTCAAAGATGCAAGAAGACAAATTAGTCATGTCAAAGGTGATGATTCATATGAATTGGATAGCTGTGATTTATATGAAGAAGACATCCACATGAAACCATTGAAGGATCAGAACTGAAGACATCTCCATGATCAAATTAATGATCAGAATTGAAGGCATCTCCATGATCAGATTAATGACAAGAATTGAAGATGAACTTCATATACAAGATGTGGGTATGTGGTGATCATATGCAGCAATGACATATAATAGAGAACAAAGAATAAAGAACTATGACAGTAGCTACATGAAATGGCAGTGATCATGATTGGAAACTACACAATAATTAGCTTGATTACCAATTTATCAGAATCAGTGATCAAATTAGTTTAAGAAAAGATTGAGTTGAGTGGCAAGAATAGCAATTGATTCATATAATATTGAAGACATCTCTGAACATATTGTCAGTCCTACTGCAGATACTGAGGACTTTTAATATACCTTGAACAGTGAACATCCAGGTTCAAGGGTACCTTCATTATGAGCAATGCCATGGTTTATACGCTTTGAACAACTGATTTCATGAACAAAGAATTCATGCCAACTACTGTCATAGATATGCTTGATCAAAAGTGATCAAGAAAGACACCAGGTATTGAATGATTGGTTTACGAACAACATAGTATGCAGTGATTATAAAGATCAAGACAGCAATACGAATGATACCCAGCAAACCAAGTTGTCTACAACAATATGGAAATCTTTTGAGAAACTTAAAGAAGAGTCTATCTAGTCAATAATAATATCAATCAGAATAGCATATGGTGGAAGTATAATACAAATCATTGATGGAAGACAAACTGGTGATCAGCATGTTAATCAGTTGTATGATATTAACATATATTAAGGCAGTAATTATTGTAAACAAAAGGCAACAACTAAAAGTCTAAAACCATTAAAAAGAAAGTCAAGCATATAAAACATAATTTGAATAAGACAAAAGTAGAATAACAACAAAAATTGAATAAGACAAAAATGTCTTATACAAATCGTAGCATATGGAAAAGATAATCAGCAATTAAAAGAACAACGATTCAAGGAAAGACTCAAAAACTACGAATCTCTTTTTGTGAATAAAGACAAAGTATATAAGACAAATTTTGTCTTATTAACACTTCATCAAAGTGGACAAGTCAAATAATTGGTGTTTTCACCGTAGTTATAAAACAGTCAAAGGCAACGATTAACCTTGAAGAATTTCAATGAATAAGAAGGGGGCATAAAAGACAATTTATTTTGTCTTATTCAAAGAAAAGACAAATCTTATTTTATCTTATCGAAAGACAAAACTTTTGTACAAGAAGATGCGACCTTTAATGATTACATAGCATATGCTAATCGGTAAAAATATAACCGATAGCTATAACCCACGATAATTACAAATAGTTGTTAACCAATGTTAATATAACATAACTATTCATCGGTTAAGGAAAGGGCATGATTACTAATCATAACCTTTAGATACGAAAGGATGCAACCCTCCAGAAAGTTACGTGAGAAGTATATAAAGGAATTAAAATCATTTTGTGAGTGAGCATATATAAAAGATCTTTGCGTAAAAGTGGTGTATGTGTAGTTGAATAAAAGAGTGTGTGAGAGAATAATTCTGAGATTACAACTCAAAAAATAAAGTAGTTCTCAGATGTGTGCAATGTGAAGAATAAAATAAAAAAATATATTATGGAGTAGAGATATGTAAAATAAATTTAAAGTGTGTAGAAAAAGAAAATATCAATCAAACATACACAGATCTGAAAATGAAGGCATAGAAGAGAGTTCACTACAGATTTTATCAAAGAAAATCATTCCAGATTTGTAGGTGTGTTGTGTGTTAAAGACATATCATATATACCAACAGATATATGGACATGAATGTGTAGATTTGAAAGAGGGTTCAAGGGACAAAAAATATAAGAAGATCACGTGAAGAAAGAAGACTGATCGAAGAACACTATACAGTAAACTATAAAGTAATCTTTGAAGCAGATTTATTAAAGAAGATAGAGGATATACTATGTATTGGTATATCTGCATAATAACAGAAATAAATCAGACAAAAGTGATTCTTAAGAAAGATTTTAATGCAGATTTTGAAGCAAAATTATGAAAAGATCATAACAGATTTGTGGAAGATAATATAACAGTTTTATGAAGAAGAATATATGCTTGTGAGGAAGGAATATATGCAAAAGATTAAATTGTCCATTATCAGTTGAGATAACAACATTGTCAAGATGGAAATTCAGATTTATATGAAGTGGGTTGGTGCTCACTAATTCAGAAGTGGGAGTTGGTGCTTCCAGTGGGTTGGTGCTCACGAAATCAGATTTGGGAGTTGATGCTTCCAGTGGGTTGGTGCCTCTAGTAGGTTGGTGCCTACAAATATTGTAATAGAAGAATTATATAAAAGCATTATTTTGTCGTGGTTTTCTCCCATAAGGGTTTCCACGTATATATCTTGTGTTCTATTTTGTTATTTTACATGTGAATGTTGATCACCAATGAATATGTTTATAAGATAAGTCATATACATGTAATGGAAGTTGAAAAAGTTTAAGTTGGTGAAATTTGTTGTTATACTGATTCACCCCCCCCCCCACTCTCAGTATAACCGTGTGCTCTTCATTTTTGTATTATTTTAGTTTTTTTTTAAAGTAACCTATAAATAAATTATTTTTTATATTTGTAAATTCTTGATTTTGATCTAAAATATTCTTCAACAGTTAACCCTAAACCCTAATCAACAGATTTAGAAATCAAAACCAAACCTAGATAATTAACAAAACAAAATATCAAATTAGATATCTCAGAAACATCATAACGAAAATGAAATCAAAACAAAAATGAAAACGAAATCGAAACAAAAACAAATTTGAAAATGAAATCGAAACAAAAACAAAAATGAAAATGAAATCGAAACAAAAACAAAAATGACAACGAAATCCAAACAAAAAAAAAATGAAAATGAAATGGAAACAAAAATAAAAATGTTCGAAAAGGAAATCAAAATAAAACCGAACATATGTACCTAAATTGTTCTTAATCCTCATTAGGCAATACAAAAGTTACCACTAAATTACTATAACCTTAAAAGTAATTAACATTACTCTTCAAATTTTAGATATCAATGTTTAGGCTTAGGTTTATGCCATGTCGTGGCATAAAGGTCCTATTATGGTCCTATTATGTCATGTGATGGTATAAAAGGATCAATTATGGACACATTATGTCATGTCATGGCATAATAGGACACATTATTCCATGATGGCATAATATGTCCTATTATGCCATGACATTGCATAATGGGTTCATAGTTGGTCCTATTATATCATGTCATGGCATAATAGGACCTATTATGCCATCATGGCATAATAGGTCCTATTATGCCATGACATTGCATAATAGTCCACCTATTATGCCATCATGGCATAACGGGTCCATAATAGGACCTATTAAGCCACAACATGACATGATTTTCTCAAAAATTGCCAACTTCATCATCTAATTCATCTCCAACACTGAAACTATGCTAATTCGACATGTTTACTTAGTATGATAGGACCAATTATGGACCTATTATGCCATGATGGCATAATATGTCCTATTATGCCATGACATTGCATAATGGATCTATAGTTGGTCCTATTATGTCATGTCATGGCATAATAGGACCTATTATGCCATCATGGCATAATAGGTCCTATTATGCCATGACATTGCACAATAGTCCACCTATTATGCCATAATAGGACCTACTAAGCCACAACATGACATGATTTTCTTGAAAATTGCCAACATCATCATCTAATTCATCTCCAACACTGAAACTATGCTAATTCGACATGTTTACTTAGTATGATAGGACCAATTATGGACCTATTATGCCATGATGGCATTTTAGGTCCATAGTTGGTCCGATTATTAGATTTTTTAAAACTTATAAATATCTTGTGTATCATTTAACATATATCCACACCTAAAGGATTTGGTTTTGCATAAAAATTAAAAAAGAGAGAAAAGTAAACATAATTTTTTTATTCATGGGTGAAAACCATTCTTATGACACCTTGGACAAGTACCTTGGCATCATGTATAATTTTTTTTTAAAGTACACTTGGAGTATACCATAATCCATTCAAATTCTCTTTATTCTCAACCATCCTTGTCATCATCCATATCATGTATCTCACATTCCTAGTTTTTGACCTTGATTCAAGTGTTTTAATCATTTTGAGACATGTTTTAGGAAAATTCTAATATATAAAATCCTATTTACAAAGAACTATTAAAAAAAAATTGAGAAGATGAGTAACATATATCCACATCTCTACCAAAGTAGGGAGTATGAGTTGAAAATGTGATGCCTACCTAGGTAGATATCTACCCAAGTAATCTTATCATATTCTCTAGGTGCAAATATGCAATACAATAGTTAGGTAAATGCAAGAAAATAATGATGCACCAACAAAGTGAATGTACACATTGAGGTGACGCATAACATAAAAGAGAAACCACTAGATATCACATGATTTAATATTTTATGTTTACTTCATATTCTATTACTTCATGTATTTTATCTCCTATTTTTACATTCAATCTAATCTTTATTAGTAACTACTAATTTCCCATAATGATTGATGTCTTATACTTTAATCTTTGTTCTAGCTTATGATCTTCAAGACTATTTGCTTCACATGTATGTTCATATAGTGTTTTTTTAATCTTTTTAAAGCATTATCTTATGTTTGTATATTGGTTAATCTATCTTCTTAAAGTATTATCTTATGTTCATACATTGGCCTATTATTATAGAGAATATAATAGATTATCACTATTTGATCACGCATTTTTGCATCTTAATATCATATGATTGTGCCTCACATGATGATCTTATGATCATATCTTGGTTTATAGAGCGTAATGATCTTACATTTCAATATCTTATTTTAAGCAATTATCATCAATCCTTATATATTCTTACACTAGAAGGAGGATCATCTTATTTCTCACTTCTTTATTGATCTTATGTATTAAATATTTTATATTGATTTTAATAGTTGATGCATTTTACAAGAAATGAATTTATTAAATTGAATATATAATAGATTTAGGATGTTTCATTGAAAGTTTTTATTAAGTTTTGTGCTCAAATTTTATATTTAAAGATTCAATAGTATGTACATGTATATTTTTTAAGTTCAATATTATATTATATATTTCATGTGTATCTCATTCAACAACATAGAAATGTTACTATTTATAAATGTTTTTTTTTAATTTAGTAAAATAGATTCTTCTTTGACATAGAGTTGTATATAATTCATGTATATCTTTATATATGCAGGAGCTCTTTGTTATCATGGATGTCTTTGACATAGATGAACTATTAGGTGAAAATTGCCCACCACAACCCCCTCCTCCTCCTCCTCCACCTCCACCCCCTAGATTGGATGAAATTCATTTAAGAGAATGAATTAATGAAAACCTACAAGTGATTGAACAAAACATTGCTGCTATCCAAAATGAACCAATCACGCCACCCCATCTTGTAGAGTTTGCAAAATCAATGCAAACTGTTGTCAAGTCAGTTAGATCTGTTGATTCTCAATTAGATCAATTTCATAGACGATGACAATAGTTGTGTGATTTTTATGCCAATGGTTTAACTTATAGGCGAATCACTGACTTGAAAATAACCAAAGATCATTTATGTCCATATTTTACTAACCCAAAAACAAGAGAACCAATGCAACCTAACCAGAAAAGAATTTCAATTAGGTGGTGTGTGCATCTAGAAATGGCTAGATACTTTTGGGATAGATGGTGGATGGTTTTTGATTATCCACCACATCGTAATTATGAGGTCCCTTTTTATTTTTTGAAGAAATTATACTGTGAGTTTGTAATGAACCAAAAACTAAATTATTTTGACATTAAGTCATTCCAGGGTGTTGGTCGTGGAATGCCACAGCATAGATTAGGGGTACGGAGTAATAATCCCCTACCAGATCCACCCATAGTTCCACTTGTTGCTCCATCGACTCCTACAAATGTCCAAAATACATCATTCATTTCGACATTAGATGCTTTGACTTCCCTCACAGGTAACCTGAGTGAGAAAGCTGCTCACATGGCATCTGCTCCTTGATGGATGCCACATATGTGTTCGAGTTGTCATGAGATGTGTGTAGGTCCTACTACTGTTGCAGGATCTACTTCAGTTCCAGCTGAGCATGATGCATCAAATGATAGTATGATGACATCTTATATGGATTTTCTTTGCTCAGATGTTCATCTTGACCAGGTATAGATATATATACATGTACATGTCAATCTTTTAATACTTCATTAAATATAGGTATAAACTAAGTGCATCTCTTTTTTTATACAAACTAATACTTCATTAAATAAATTTTGTTTATGTAGATAAGGACTGCACCTAATATTAGAGTCAATATTGCATCTACTGGAACACTCGGCACACCTTATGAGGTATAGTATAAATTTCTATCTAGACATTGTACTATCTTTTTAAGTTAATATGTTATCATTGTATACTATATAAATTTTCATGTTGATACATTGAATGCTTCTTTCTCCAAGATTCAGGTCATGAGGGACCCTCTATATCACATCGAGAAGAGGGTCTGACTACTATGACACCATCTATGGTATGTATCTTATAATTCTTAAATTAAATATGAACTCTTACAACATTGTATCTTAACTTGAAATTATTTAGTACACATATATATGCTCACTAAATATGATTTCATTAAATGCATGTATGCAGGTGGACACTACCATTAGGATAGGTTATCCTCATAATTTTGATCAGAGCCAATTTGAACGCACATCGACATCCTTTGAGGTATTAATATGTAATACTTAATTTAATCTTATTTTGACTCTTAATTTAATATTTAATTGGACATTTTGAATTTGACCTTGTACAAGTGTTAGCTAGCACTACATTTGGTGTTGATACTGCACAAGATACTGCTAGAGGATCTTATGAGCATATGGTAAGTTTGTAACTTAATTTATGAATTATGCTATATTTGATAAATGATTCTTTTAATAGTTAATTTCAAGTATATTATTTTAATATTATTTTTTTATTGTACAGCATGAGATAGGTGGATCTGGACCACGTCCCGGGGACAAGAGAGATACTGCTAGAGGATCTGATGAGCATATGGTAAGTTTGTAACTTAATTTACGAATTCTACTATATTTGATAAATGATTCTTTTAATAGTTAATTTCAAGTAATATTTTAATATTATTTTTTTCTTGTACAGCATGAGATAGATGGATCTGGACCACGTCCCAGGGACAAGAGACCACGGGATGTTATTGATGATAGCACTTAGATTTTACTATTTATTTGGCTTTGATATGTACTTTTTTATGGACTTTACACATTTGTTTACACGTGCACATACTTTATATATATGGATAGTTGCATAATAGGATTAGATCATATATATTTTGTGCAAACTTTATATATTTTGTGCACATTAGATATTATGTGGAGTTCATCATGTTACCATCTAGATATATATATATATATATATATATATGGATTAGATATTATATGGATTATGTGGACTTGAAATTTTACTGTTTATTTGGCTCTAATATGTACTATTTTATGGACTTTTCATATTTGTTCACACGTGCACACATACTTTATATATATGAATAGTTGCATAATAGGATTAGATCATATATATTATGTGCATACTTTATGTGCATTGTGCCCATTAGATATTATTTGGACTTGAAATTATGTGAAATTATATTTTGTGCACATTAGATCATATATATTTTGTGCATACTTTATATATTATGTGGACTTGAAATTTTATTTATGGAAGTTGTGCTTAAACAACTTTATAGGGATTATGTGGACTTGTAATTTTATTTTTGGAATTTCATTTAAATAGTTCTTGTGATTAGATAAACTAAAGGTACATACATCATGAACTAAGTATCGAAACATATCTTATAATTATAACATATTCTAAATTAAAAAGTATCAAAACAAATTTAATGAATAGAACTTGATTAAAACATAATTATCTCATTCATAAATTTGACCAATAGTCTCTCATTTATGTATATTGTACACAAAATGTAATCAAGAAGACATATCTAAAATTAAATAAACAGTCTATTTAAATTATAATAATAAGTATTTATATCTCTCAAAATAAAACATAAAGTATGCACAAACAATAGTAGTCATTGAGGCCAAGTCTACTCTGAGAGACCTGGAAAAAATAAATACATATGATTAATTTTTATAATCAGGATGCATTGAATTTAAAATACAAAGGGATTTGCCTTAAGGGTACAAAAATTTAACTTACTTGTAATTATTCAAAATGAAACATAAAGTATGCCTAAATAACTTTGTTTTCATTGATGCCCTCTACTTGTGGTAGACCTGAAACAAATTTTTACTAGATTAGATTTTATAATTATGATGCATGATTTAAAATGCTATATATAATATGCATCATGACTTTTAAAATGGAGGTGGATTAAGGGTTTAAATTATAACTTACTTGATATTCACTCCGTTATACCATCTGCATCCTCTCTCTTTTGCAAAGCATATATAATTGTCTCGTGCTCTTCCATAGAGAGAGTCCATAATTGTTTATTAGCAAGCCTGCCACGATATCTATCCAATTTTATATTAGTTACCACTACCAAATGCGAGTAATGTATAATCTTCTTCTCTAATTCATAATCTTCAAATGCGGGCAATCCATTCTTTCTTGTTAGGTATTTGTGTAGCCAAGTGCCAACAACAACCACAGATCATGTTGGATAGTCATAACCATCATCATCTACTCGAGGAGTGCTTAGCTTATGTTTTGGCTCTACACATCGAGCCAACCAATACTCTATCCCATCTTCATTGTCCTCTAGTGCAACAATAGCATAGACATGTCCTCTGCACAAAACAATTTTATTTTAATATTTAATGAGAAATAAAAACAAAAATATACACTGTAAGATTTCATAAATATGTACTATTTAATAAATCAAAACAAATTTCAAAAATAATTTTACCTTGTTGTATAAGATTTGAAATGTGATCATAGTCATTTGATGCAAACATTTGATCCATATCTTCATCAATTCTTTCATGCGGATCATTTGCATCTATGGGTGTCAATGATCTTTGTTGCCATTCTTCAACCCATTCTTTATTCTCACAAAATTCCCAATCTCCAGAAACACAAAACTGACAAAAGCAAGCAAGTTGCCTTGTGAATATAGTATATGTGTTTGAATTAGAACTCTTAAATGAATGCCATTTAGCTAATCCAATGATGTTATTACAATCATGCCGAATAGGAATACTATCTTCCTCTATCAACCAGAAGAAACGTCAAATTGCAGAGTTTTCAGTTGATCCTTTTGACAACTTTGAATTGCACCAATCTACAACTACACGAGCATCTCTGAATTTCACTGCATCCTCAAATTTCAGTTGTTCTCTAGCAAGAGCTCTTTTTATACAGGCACCGACTCCGTCGTGTTCCCCCTTACCATGTCCCGCTTCAAAAAAACTCCATAAATGTTGGACATTGGTTATCTTGTGAACAGTGCATAGCCAATAAAACATTCTTGCATTTTTGAATTGTCCAGTGTAGTTATCTGACCATATCATATGTTGTTTCATGTCAATTTCTCTTTCCTTAAGATTATCATAAAATACCTCGAAGCAATGTTGAACAAACTCTGAAGAGTGTAATCGATTATCACTAACATAGAAATGATACTCCCTCAAAAAATTTCTGTTATCTTTTGTACTGTCATGGTCATGTCTATATCTAATGTGCACAAATATGGCCACTTGCACTGAGTTGTAGTATTGTGATTGAGTTTCCTCTTGTGGTTTTAGAGTATAATTTTCTATAAAATCCACAACTGATACTATTGTTCCAACCGGAAATGTGTTCTTGCATATGCCAAACTGTCCATCAAGCCTTCGGGCATGTTGGGAATGTTTCACATATTTTGGAACAATATGAGTTTTAAACTCACTAATAAATGCATTCACACTATTTTATTTTGTAATCAATTCTAAACATTTCCCCATCTTTCCATCCTTTAGAGGGTATTCTATATTTTTAAATCTCCTAACATCAACCATTTTTTGTCCAAACTCAGATGAAACATGTTCATGCAAACATTCACCTATTGAAGAATAGTTCCCACATAAATTGCAAAGGCCATAAATGCATGAACTGGAAAGAAATAATTGTTCATTAGGTGGTTTATAAAATAAACTTCCAATAAAATCTTTTATAGTTTCAGGTGGAACATAAACACCACAATTCTGCACAAGATCATTGCCATGCACCATACAACGTATATGTCGAAAAACATCATAATAGTAATGAAACTGAACATGAGTTTTACAACAACAAGATATTCTTTGTTTATTGATTTTAACATACCAAGGTTTGCATTTTTCAAATGATCTTTGACTAATTCATAAATTCATTAACACAAATTCATCACTAAATTTTTTAAAGAATTTTGTTTGAGTCATGTCAAGAAGATGTTTTGGATGAGGATCATGAATTTTTGATCCCACCCTTAACTTTAAAACATCTCTAGCATTTGATGAAACTCTAGTGTTATCATGCCAAAATTTTGCAATTAATTGTTTAGTTTCATCATTTAATTTCATGTCCAACCTTTGAAGTCTACCACTAAAACTCCAACAATGGTTTAGTGGATCAATTTCAATTGTGTCTCTTCTTTTGGCCGCTCTTGACAAGGTTCTACGATGTAAGTTCAAATAGCCACTTATATCACTTAACATTCTTTTACTAACAATCATTTTGTCAACTATAGCAGTCGTTATAACTCTACATGTTGCATTCTTATCTTTAGATCGACTTGTTTTTCCGATAGAATCGATGGCACTGGCAACAGTAAATACAACTTGCTTATATGATTCATCTTTTCTTTTTGGTTTTGCATAAATACCTATTTTTTTCATGACTTTATGCATTTTTAACATTTTTATTAATTGTAGCATTAATTGACATTGGAATCCTAACTTTTTATTATAGAAAAATTGTTTATATAATTTGTTCGCATGTGTTCTGATTTGTCTCCAAGAAACTAACCCATTAAGATTATCTAGCAAATTGCTATCAATAGTAAACAAATTATATTCATTTTCTTTCAGAGAGAGTGGTGTAATATTTTCAATTTTTATTTCTTTTCATATTGGTGTATGAAATTTATATCTAGCTTCATTTAAATCAGCAATTTGATTGACATCATAGTCATTGGGATTTAAAAACATACCAGGCTTCGCATCCACATGAACATTTGCATCAATAGACATACCCGTGTGTGGTTCTATATTTCTTGCATCCATCATGATGTCTTCAATGGTCACATCTACAACGGGCATTGAACTAGATGCTTCAGAAGTGTTATTCAATTGTCGTTGGTGTGATCTTCGATCTCTTTGGCATTTTGCCTCCTTCTCTATTTGTGCTTGAATTTCGTCCGCTGTCATTGTCCTCTTTTTTTTCTTTTGACGTTGCTTAGAACCCATCTTTACAAACTCCTCTTCAAAAAATAATATCTTTTTACTGAGTTCTTCAAAAAATCATTTAAAAAATATTTAAAAGTACTGCCAAATGATGTAAAAAATCTTTGTCAGTACGGATTTCAATGATAGTGTGGTAAATCGATGCAATCTATCTTTTTTTTTATAGTAACGGTTATTTAGAAACGGGGGCTCGTTATTTAAATAACGAGTCCCCGTTTAAAAAACGGGGGCCCATTATTAAATCCAACGGGCAAAAAATGGAACGGGCCCCCGTTTTGTAAAATTTGAATCCACAACCCACCACTTGCCTTGGGATTAGGCCCGGGATAGGCCTAGGATGGCCACACCTGAGACATGAACCTGCAAATTCAAAACTCCATGAATGAAAGCACAAATATGAACTTTTGAAATAGTTTACATGCCTCTAATCAGAGAATTTTTATATGAAATTAAAACCCATTTCAGATTATATTGTCTAGATTATAAATATGTAAATTTATTTAAAAATTGATTATTTTAACTATTATTCATTTAATTTATACTAAATCAAGTCCATAAATTTGAAATATTAACTAATTTTCTTAATTTAATAACTTTTTTATTTTAATGAATTTTGAAAAAAAAATTATATGTCATCAATCTACACAAAATTCTTTTCTATTTAAAAAAAAAAATCAAAAAATGCTAAGTTTGCGTCAAATTATGTGGGTCGTACACATCAAATTTTTAAAAAGATAATTACATTAATTAAAAAATATATATTAGAAAAAAAAATACAAAAAAATATGCTCATCAATCTTCAGTGTGTTTCAAACCATTTCCCAAAATGGTTTGAGAAAATAATTTTAATTGTGTCAAAAAGTGTGGGTCGTACACATGCATGGTATGGTCCTGAAACAGGCATTTTTAAAACATAGTTTTTAGAACTCCATTTAAAAAGTTATTTTTTATTATGTGGGTATTAAAATAAATTATATATTTGAAAAGTACACATTATTCTATGCAAAGACTCAAAAAGAGAATTCAATTGTTTTCTAAAGTATTTGGATAAAGGGGACACACCCGATGTTGTGGTTTCCACTTGAGTTTTGATGTTGTTGGAATAATTATCATTTATCTTGATGAAACATTCATTATGTTTGTTGTATTTTGGAGCAACTGGAGCCATTGAAGGAGATGATTCAAATTGGCTCACTTGAAAGTAATAGTTATGAAGAACTACACACAATTGCATGAAAGAAGTAAATTCATAAAATAGAAGCTTATCTCTAATATCCTTTTGCAAATTACTAATGAAAATTCTTTTTACATTATGATCAGGCACAGTATAAGCAATTTGTGAATGAAAATGTTTATATCTACCAATAAAATTAGTCACTTTTTCTCTAACTCCTTTCATACAATAAATCAAATCAATCAAAGTAATATTAGGACCAAAGTCATTTTAAAATTTTTGAATGAAAACATTAGTCAATTGGTGAAAAGAAGTGATGGAATAAGGAGGTAAAGAATAATACCATTTCAAATATTTATCTCTAAAGGTTTGAGTAAATAATTTTTTCATGAGTCTTTAATCATGAGAGAAATCACTACACAAGGTTTGTAATGTCTTCACATGAGGAATCTCCACATTCTTAGGAGAAACTACACAACAATCTCATTAGATAGTGGACTTTCTACATCATCAGTGGCAACATTGAACTTGGATTGGGTCAAAGAAGCCAATTGTTGTTGTATGGATGAAACACTTTGAGCTAGGTTATTGATAGTGGCTTTAGTGGATGCATTGGAAATGTGGGTTAGCTTTTGGAAGGGAGGAGGCTTTTAATGCTTTGTAAGAGCCTTAGATAATTTGAAAAGTAAATATTCACTAATCCCTTAGTTTAGGAATGTGCAAACACTTATTATTAGGCTAATAATAGGGGTTTAGACATGATTAGAAGAAGGGTCAGTGTGTAACTTGCATTTTCTAGAAAGTGCAAGTGGGTGAGGGATTTAGGAAGTTAAATCAATATTTATTTATTTAAATGTCAGAGATGGGGTTTAAATAAATGTTAATTTGTTTAAATGCAAGAGGGAAATTAATTAAACAAATATTCTTTATTTATTTATTTAATTAATTGTCTGAATTTGGTTAAGTGAATTAAATCAAATAAATTGAATAAGTTATTTAATTAATAGGAGAAGAGGGTTAAGATGAATTAATTTAATTAATAATTAAAAAAGGAGAAAGGATTAATTACATGTGAATTTAATTGATAGTTCTAGATTAATGATAATTAAACAAATATAAAATTCATTGAATCAAGTGGATAGAAATAGGTGTCTACAGATGTAAATTAACATAAACAAGCAGTTGCACATTCAATATGAGGAAAATGAATAGAACTTGTGACTAAAATTTGAGCATAAAAAATGTGATAATGGAGCTCCAAGAGACTCTTTCCCTAGAATGTTGGATGTGAATTAAATTAACTATTCTAGAACCAGAATGATGCTCAAAATCAACCCCAAAAATTTCTTGGGAAAGTCATCAAACAGAGCTATGCAGAGCAACCCTCTCCTCTACATTTTACTCCTGCAAAAGCTGGATCTAATTGTCTTTTTCTACTCTACCTAATTCTAGATTGGCAACTCCTAAACATGTAACCTACACTTGAAAAAAAGAGAAAGATGTTGGGAAAAAGGGTTTCCCTAGGTCAAACCCCGAGTTTGGAATTAATCCAATAATTGAAATGCAAATGCAAATGGATATACTTGAATGGGAATGCTTGATTGAAATGATTGGTTGAAATTATTATACCTTCAATTGGTGATGCAATGTTCTTAGGATAAGTCCTCAATGTGTTGATGCAATAACATGATAAATCTCATGAAATCATAATTGAAAACATAACTGAAGATACCTTGATGTAGCTTTCTGCTCCTTAGACTCAGACCTACTCTTGAAGTGTTTCTCTTGAGTTGGAATGATGATAAGAATGTGATAATAGAAGAGGTCAAAATGAATTAGGAATGATGCCTTATATAGGGATTCAAAGTAAAATCACCTTTAGATCAACTTAGAATTATCATATTTTCACATTGTGGATAGTTTTGAAAGTGTAAGACCAACTCTCTAATCCCCTGAAATCCCAACCAAAATGTATTGAACAAGGTCGCCCAGAGCAACACTATCCTAGGACAATTTTGAATGGAGTGACCTTATCCAAACAAATTAGGCCCAAATTTTTAAGGATGTGAAATAATAGGGTCTTAATGATAAAAACATAATTAATGGTGTATGCTTTTGGATTTGATTGTGTAAGAATTTTTGCATCGGCATTTCAGATCACACTTGTTAGGAATTGCATTCAAAAAATATCAATTATATGTAGATAAATATTAAACACAGAAATAATAACATCGAAGAGACAATATTTAATATGGTTCACCCAATCTCAGGCTACATCAAAATTAGGGTTACAACATGTCAACAAATAGAAAAATAACACTCAACGCCTTTATAAAATAACAAAAATCTTTTTTTTGGCCCCGCCCTATATCGCGACAGGGAGCGCACAAGGGGTGTTGCCCCCAAACCCCCGTCGAAAAATATGGGAGGAAACCACGCTGATAGAAGTAGGGAAAATTTAACCTCTGAGTCTGATTAGGCTCCATATTACAACAACACTTTGTGATCCATCATCAGGATGATAGAGAACATAAGGAGAAAAATGAAAATTTATATTAAAATTTATAATGTTTAGATGGGAGAAATGTGCCTCCAGATTTGAAATGGGGTAGGACTCATAATGAATTTAAATAATAAAGGATAAAGAGCACACCTTAAAATAAGTGCCCAAATATTAAAGTGTTGATGTAATAAAGTGAGATACAACTCATAATATTGAATTAAATATTGGTTTTAATTAAAAAAAAGGTTTTATAATGCATAAACTAATGGGATATACTAAAATGAGTTCTAGAAGAGTGTGAAATTGGAAACCATTATTAAAGGTGTACAATTTATGACAATACATTTAGCTCCCACTTTAGCAAAGTATGATGTTACGGTCATACTCATGGTAAAGTAGAAATGAAGAGAGAGAGCATTTAAGAGCAAGACAAGCTAGGGATAGGAGAACACTAATCTTGAGGGATGCACAAGCCCCCAAGCATAGGATCCTATCAATCCATGCAAGAAACCTTCAAATATACACAAATAAAACAACATTAGTACTAAAACAAAAAGGTTTCAAGTCAAATGGTTGAAGAGACCTCGACATCAAAATGTCTTAATCACTAATAGAATTCTCAGCATGTTATTGAAAGACCACAAGTGGACTTATAGGAAGAACAAGGACATGTATAGGGTTGAGGGTTTAGCATTGAGGATTTATGGGTATAGTGCTTAGGGTTAAGTGTATAGGATTGAGGGTTTATCATATAATCTTCAGGGTTTATGATAGGGTTTAGGGTTGATCTCTCTCTACCTAACTCTCACTACCTACCCCTTCCTCCCTCTTTACCTATCTCTATCATCCACCTTTATCTCTACCTCTTTTTCATCCCCTATCTAGAGCCCTCTCTAACTCTCATTCTATCCCTCTCCCTACCTCTAACATTCTCTCTCTATATCCAACTAACTCTCTTTTGCCTTCACCTACCATATTTCTCCCTCCCTCTTCGTCTGTAACTCTCTTTAAATCCATCATAAATCCAAAATTAATTAAAACAGATATGTGTTTTGTTAAGTTAAAAGAACAAGTGTTTATTTGACATTATATGCATTTTTAAATGGAGGCCAAAGTGAAAAACACTTCAAGTTTAGGGACCAATAATGTGTACATGTTATTGAAACATAACACGTATGTGCTTTTCCTAGTTTAAATGCATTCTAAATGGACAACATTTTTATGAAATCAATACATGTATGTGTTATGCTTAATAAGCAAAAAAAAAAATGTGTTATACTTAATAAACATAGCATGTGTCTACCCCAACTATAATGATAATAATAATACCTCTAATTGAAATCTTAATCCGAAGTTTGGACATTCATATGGTAGAGTTTACTATTTTCATAGCTGGTGTTCATTTAGTTATCAATCCAGGAACGTAAAACTTGAAATGGGTCTGCAATATATATGCACTAAGCTCCTTAAATGATTATTCTCCATTACTGCAGTAACTAACATTATGCAGAAAGGAAAGGAAGGAACGGAAATCATAAAAGACTACATGAAAGCTTCACAAAACACTGCTAGAATGATCTAATGAAAATAATAGAAATCACATCGTTCTGTCTTGGTTGCAGGAACAGTCAATGGATCTATTTCAAGTGGCTACAGGAACAATCCAGTCATGAACTTCTACTGCAGCTAAGTAAAAACTAACTTCAATGATCATAAACACAGGATCACTCACCAAGTGGGCCCCCTTGGATGAGTGATATCAAACTTCCAGCAAAGTACTATTAACAGATGAGAACAACATATTCTTATTCATTTCTTCCTGAAAATGATTACATATTCTAAAAGAGAAAATTCAGAATGCTTGTCAAAACTCTACTCAATTCCTTTCCATCTTGTCTAACTCTAAGAAAGAAGGAAGAGCTTATTATAAATAAAAGATCAACTACAATGGACAACTCAAGTTACGCCCAGAAGAAGAGGCGGATTATTATCAGATGAAGGAGATAACTAAGAGCTTGGCTGCAAGAACCGTGGATCTGAAACCGAACCACAGTCTTTGCACGCCAAAGCAATATTTTGTGAATTCAATATGCACCAGAGTTAAACTCCCATGGTGAAGTATAACAGCTCCGATTATGCCATACATTGCGCTTGCTCGAATCCCCTTCAGTTTGACCTTTAGTTATCTGAACATGATTCTCCAATCCTTAGGCGTGAAAGAAAATCATCCACCGTAGTATTAATTATTATTTGCACTAAAAGAAAAACAACATACAAGGGCATGCATATGTATCTACTCAATTAATGCATTCATTAACTCACATATGACATTATCCTAAATAATCCGCATATCACAGGGACAAATCATTTGGCTGCAGGAATAAATTGGCATGGCTGTAGGAATTAACCGAAAAAGTTCAAAACATGACTTCATAAGTTCATATTTAAAACATGGATTACATATAGTCAATTCACAATACTTTACTGTCACAATGCAACCCAAAAGATGCCAAAAACCTAAGAGTCATGATAAAAAACATGTCAAAGCATCAACTTATCATGCCCCCCAACTTTAAGGGTTTGTTACTCCTGCAGCAAAAGAAAAAAAAATTATTTTTGCTGAAACTCTGAAATCACCAACAGTGTCCTGTCTGGTTCCCTTGGAAGGAAAATTCCAATAAAATCATTTCATTTTCTCCAACCTGGATCATCTAGTTGTTTCTTCTACAACTGCATCATAATTATGTTCTATTGGTTGGCATGCCAAAAGTGGCCACATAAGGATCGGAGGCTGAAAGATCAATGGCAACCAGTTATTGGCTTTCTCCCTACCTAGTTGTATGTATCTGGAGACTCTTTGTATGGTTGCATGAAAATTATGTAATGAGTAAGGTTCTCCCAGTTTTAAATGATCTGGTAGATGATTCCAATGTTGAGTTAGCCCTTCTAGTGCAGTTGTCTTGTGGGTCTGAACCAAATGCTCATACGCTTGATAGACTTCCTCTCTCATTGGAAGTACTATCTTACTAACATCATCTCTTATTAGCAACTTTTGCCAATCATAATACAGAACCCTGGGTGCTTTTGATTCCCTCCTCAATGGTAATGGATAGTCAAGCTCTAATTTTTCAAACTCCCTGGCTTGTGGTCCTCTGATCATCTCATTTTGGATCCATGACATTAAAGCTCTGAGATGGATATCCCCAATATACAATAAAGGATTCCATTCTCTGTCTTGGGGTACAGCATAGTTATGTAAATTTAATTCACATAACAAATTCCTTACAGCATGTGGAGAGGTTTGATAAGCATGATATAATTCCTCAGGTGTTTCCAATGATGGATTAAGGTCCCTAACAATGCATTTTAGTCTGAAATTTAGATACCGCTCTTTCAAATGTACTGCATAAATTCTTGGGGGTGCCCTACACTGCATCATCTCAGGAACCATACCATAAATCTCTTCTACCTTAGCTTCTAATTCCTTAATTCTATTATCTTTCTTTTCAATCTCTTTTTGTTGCTTATTAATTATCCCCTGCAACCTATCCTTCTCTATTTCCCATTGCCTAAAAAATGTTAAAGCAATTGATAAACTCGTTAGGGATGAAGGAGGTCTAATAGGTCCTACCTTAGACCATGGGATTTCTTCAATAAACTCCTCATTCTGAGTTGACATATCTCCCACATTTTCTTCAGGTTGCTGTAGAACATCATCAACAATCTCTTCACATTGCAATGCCACTGAAGCAAGATTTTCTAGCTTATCCTTACAACTTCTTCTTGAATTTCTTCTTCTGCAGGGTTTTCTTGAATTTCCTCTTCCATAGGGTTTTCTTGCATTTCCTTCAATGTAGCATCTTCTTCTTCCAAAGTTTCTACTACAATAACCTCTGCTGGATTACTCACAGGTTGAGTCTTTTGTGTCCTCCTTCTTGTTCTCCTTACATAAACTTTTGAAACAGATGCAGGAGTTTTTGTTTTTGTTCAACGCCTCTTGGCTATAGGAGGAATATGTGTTTCCTACGGTCGGATAACAAATTCTTCATCTGATTCATCCTTTTCCAATTCTTTTCCTTCCCTTCACAAAACAGGTGAATCTCTTTGAAGAGAAGTAGAGGGTTGTCCTTCAATTGACTTTGCTTCAATATTTCCTTCCATAATAACCGTGGCTCCTTCAGCAACTAGCAAACCCTCATCTTCACCAGAAAGATCTTCTACAACAATCTCTTCTTGAGCTGGCGGATTACTCGCAATAGGGGCATCATCAACCCTAAATTGTAGAATATCCTCAAATACACCCCATTCCATTTGTGAAACATCTCTCAGGGACCGTTGTACAAGCAGCTTAACCAGTCCATGATGGCTAATAGAGCGATTTCCATATTTTCTAGTCTCCTTAGCACTTATAGAAATGAGATGATACAAGAAATTTGGGACATTAACTCGTTGGCCATGATGCAAATGACTAAGTAACTTAAAAGTAGGTGAATGCGGATTCGAATACCGTCCTTCACATATAATATATTTTATAACATACAGAGCTACCTGAGGCCAATGTGCTGGTAAAGAAACCCTTCTAGTCCTTTGTCTATCCACCATTAAGGGTCTGTCAGTGGAAATTGTGAACTCTGCCTTGGCACTCCTTGCATCTTTTGATTCTGGAAAGAGTTCTCCTTCCTGCAGCAACCCTGTGACCTCTGCAATTCGCTGCTCCATAGAAATTACCCTTAACCCTTTAGCTGTAGCTTCTCCTTCATCAAAGGAATGCATAAATTCCGCAGCTATTTCGTCATTGAAATCCCTGATTTTCAAGAAATAATCTAGCCAGCCATAGTTTTGGAAATAGTGCTCACAGACAACATCCTGCAGCAACCCTTCATGGACTGTTGGCTCATGGCGAATTAGATCACCACCCATCTTTTACTCTGATACTTCCGCAGCTTCACCAAAATGTTTAACAGTTTCGCAAAAACTAAAATCTACATATCTTAATTTTGGCAATAGACCTTATTATTCACTTGCATGAAATGATAATCATCATAAGCAATGTCAGTTAGGAAATCAATTCGGGATATCAAAAAAACTGATAATAAATCTTATTGGGAAAAAGGACCATAAAGTACCCCCCCCCAACTTAACCCAGCACGTGTCCACACAAGCTGACTTGATTTCAGGTTTGGAGTGGATTTAAACAGGATAAAAATCATAATGAACTAACAAATGCATAATTAAAATAAAGTACAATATACACGTACCTGCAATTGGGTGAAAATGATGGCGAAATGAAATGAAGTGACAGGTAAGAAAGTGGAATGGGATGTAGTGGATGGAACTTTATGTACGGAGAACAATATTCCCATGGAAATATTTTATTATGATACGGTGAATAAGTTCACTGCAAAGGCTGTAGGAACATCACCTTTATCAATATGCTCAAGTGCAACAAGAAGCTCATGAATTGATACCGAATCATTGGCAGTTGCTACAGGAACCTTGCCATTTGCTGCAAGAACTTTTATTTCATTTTGGGGAACAAACTACTGCAGGAACTCTTCTCTAGTAGCTGGCTTGTGATAAAGTCGTAGTCGGTGTCCATTCACTAAGAGTTTAAATCAAACAGGATCTATTATGGACAAACAGACTGCTCCATTCTGAAAAACTTCTTCTACCTCATAAGGACCTAACCACCTTGTTTGGAGTTTTCCCATAGCATCCTTATATCTGGAATCATACGAGAGTGCCCAGTCACCAACTTTGAATTTCTTTTCTCTAATATATTTATCATGCCATCTGGCTCTTTGGTTTTGAATCAATTATGTCTGTTGAACAGTTATCTTCCTTCATTCATCAAGAGCATTTAACTGATGAATGTGTTCCTTCTATGCTTCAGACAATGTCATATTCAGTTGTAGAGCTGTTCTCAAGGTTTTATGCTCAAATTCAATAGGCATCATTGTTGTTTTGCCATAAACCATCTCAAAAGGTGTGAATCCAATTGGTGTTTTTCATGTTGTTCTATATGCCCAAATTGCCTCTGAAAGTCGATGAGACCAATCTTTCTTGTGGATAGACACTGTTTTTGTAAGAATAGCCTCAAGCTCTCTATTGGTAACTTCTACTTGTCCATTAGACTGTGGATGATATGGAGTAGATTTCCTGTGTCTTATATTGTTTTCATTGACCAAAGCTTTTATCAATATTCATGTAAATTGAGGTCCCTGATCTGAGACAATTTCCCTTGGTACTCCATGCCTTGTAAATATTTCTTCATAGAGAAACTCAACCACCTTATTATCTCTTACATGTTGCATAGCTCTAGCTTCTACCCATTTTGTTACATAGTCTGTACATACCAAGATATAAGATTTGTCATTAGAAGGTGGATCAATGGGGCCAACAAAATCTAATCCCCACTTATCAAATGGTGTAACATATATTTGAGGATATAGTGGCATCTCATTAGATTTTGTAGGTCTGCCCATTCGCTGACATCTGTCACATTTCCTTGTGTACTAAGTTGCATCCTTGTGTAATGTAGGCCAATAGTAACCGGTATTGAGTATTTTTAGTGTTGTCCTTTTGGCAGCAAAATGACCTCCACATGGCTCATCATGACATGCATGCAAGATGTCATATGTTTCATCTTCTCTGACACATCTTCGCATGACTTGATCAGGTCTAGTATAAAATAAACAATCAGCAATCCATGAAAAGTTAAAACTTTTTTCGACTAGCAACCTTCTTTCCTTAGGAGAAAAAGAAATTGGCATCTTAGCTGTAGCTAAATAGTTGGCAATATCAGCATACCAAGGAGTATGAGCCTGTATGACAAAAAAATTCTCATCTGGAAAAGTGTCATCTATCATTGTAGAATCTTCCTGCAATTGAAGTTGTGAAAGATAATCTGCAACAACATTAGACTTCCCTAGCTTATCAATAACTATGATATCAAATTCCTGCATCAACAATAACTAGCAAGCCAGTCTACCGGTGATTGATGGCTTATTCATGAGATATCTAATTGTAGTATGATCTGTATGCACAAATATGGGATACCCTGTAATATAGTGTCTAACTTGTTAAGGGCATATATGACAGCTAGCATTTCTTTTTCAGTAATTGTATAATTCAATTCAGGTCCTTGCAAATTCTTACTAATATAATATATTGCATTTTCCAACTTGTCAACTTTTTGTCCCAGCACTGCTCCTACGGCATAATCAGATGCATCAATATGGATTTGGAATGGTAGAGACCAATTTGGTCCTTTTAGAACTGGTGCTTGAGTCAAAGCATGCTTAAGCTTTAAAAAAGCTTCATTGCATGCTGAGGTCCATTTAAATTCTGCATCTTTAGTATGCAGTGAATATAAGGGACTTGCAATTTTGTTGAAATCTTTGATAAACCTTCTGTAGTATCCAGCATGGCCAAGAAAACTTCTCACATATTTCTGCTTCACATGGTCATTAATATGTTGAATAACCTCAATCTTTGTTGGATCCACTTGTATGCCTTGTACAGATATATGATGACCAAGGACTATTCCTTCTTCCATCATAATGAAACACTTCTCACTGTTTAGAGACAAGTTGTAGTCTTCACACCGCTGCAAAACTTTCTTCAAATTACCTAATGCTTGATCAAATTCAGAGCCATAAGTTGTAAAGTCATCCATGTAAATTTCCATGATATCTTGAGAAATATCAGAAAAAATATTGATCACTTCCCTTTGAAAAGTGGCGGGAGCATTACACAACCCAAAAGGAAGAACATAATATACATACATGCCCCATGGGCAAGTAAATGTTGTTTTCTCCTGATCCTCAAGAGCTATTTGTATTTTATTATAGCCACTAAATCCATCCAGGAATGAAAAATATCTCTTACCAGCAAGAGAATCCAATACCTGATCCACAAATGGTAGTGGAAAATGATCCTTCCTTGTGGCTAAGTTCAAGGCTCTATAATCAACACATACTCTCCATTTGCCTCCCTTTTTAGGAACTATCACCAAAGGTGATACCCATTGACTATCAAAGATAGGATAGATAAACCCAGCTTTCAACAATTTCTGCAATTCTTCTTTAACTATCTCCTTCAAGGCAGGGTTGACTCTTCTTTGAGGTTGTCTGAGGGAGCAACACTCATCCTTTATGTAAATGCAATGAGTACAAACTGTTGGATCAATTCCATTCATATCCTTGTAATCCCATGCAAAAGCATTTCTATGGAGTTTCAGCAAGTCCACTAGGCTATCCTTTTGAGTATCTACTATATTCTTATTGATGTTCAAATATTTATTCAATTCAACCTCTATCTTGATAGTAAGATCAATCTGATTTATATCAAAAAAATGAGAATAAGACAATTCCTGCAGCAACAAGGTATGCAAGATATCAGTGGCTACAGGAAAGTCCAACCTTGCAATATTTAGAACCAATTCCTACAATTCTTGGTCTTCTATTAATTCATTTATCAAGACCTTATAAAGAATTGATTCTTCATCATATAACTGCATGAGTGGCACTCGATTAATCATCATAAGGTGATTAATAGAGTCAATTTCTTCAAATTTCTCTCCCAAAATAGGCCAAACAGCCTGCTGCTACTCAAGCTGAGGTTATGTTGGGGAATACAAGGCTAATGTTTTTGTGGAACTACCATCTGAAATAGTCATGTCTCCTGATCTACACCCAATATATGCATCAGTTGTGGCAAGCCATGGTCTTCCCAAAATGACTGGATATCCCCCCAATGTTGCTTTTGGAGATAAAATCATAAAGTCTGCAAGATATTTCTAGGAATCTAGAATAACTACTATATCTTCTATGATACCATCAGGTCTTACTGCAGAGCCATCAGCAAGTTGGAGAACTATGGGTGTAGCCCTTAAACTATCTATCTCTAGATGTTTCATTACTTCCCTTGTCATTACATTAATGGCTGCTCCTAGCTCAACTAAAACATTTTCTATTTGACTGTCATTAATGACTATACTCACAACAGGACTACCTGAATCAGAATACTTTGGAATAGCAATTTTTTCTAACATAATATCAGCCAATTGACCCATAACATGAACTATTTATGGGTCCTTTTTCTTTCTGCCAGGTTTCTTTAGGCATGCTTCTCTCAATGCCTTACCATATATTGGGACATACTTTATTGCTTGCAACAATGGAATTTTAACACAAATGTGCTTCAGTTGATCAAGAATATCAAAGCTTTGTTGTTGTTCAGTGGAAACTTCTTTGTCTTTCATTCTATGAGGAAATGGTGGTAATATTTGATTCTAAGGTATTATATCTTTAGGATCAGAGATTGGCTGCTCTTATTGTGCCTCAGTAATAACCGGATGAGAGGGATTAGGTAGAGTTGTCCTAGATCGGAGGTGAATATCATCTAGTGATAAAGAGTAGGCTGGGTATTGATTAGCATTGGTTGAATAAGCTTGTTGTTGTTGCTGAGATTTGATTTTTGGATTAGGTAACGGTTGAGTAGGCAGTTGCAATGGCTTAGAAGGTGCAGTTGTAGCTGCAGGAGGTGGCATTAAAGCAGGAGGTTGTGGCTGCTGAGCAGGGGGCTGATATCCAGAAGATTGGGATGGCCATGATGGGTTTCCCCTTCATTGAGAGGTAGGTTGCCAATTCGCTTGAAACTAGTTCCCTGAACCCTGAGGTGGATACCAGTTTCCCTGTGGCTGCTCCCTCTGGGGGATTTGATTAGCAAATTGTTTTCCTTGGCCTTGTGATCCATACCAATGTGGATAGTTACCAAATGTAATGCCCCTACCCTAGTCGGACTTGTAAAACCCGTTTGACCTTGATTGACTTCCTATGTGGCATTCTTGAATGGTAGGTTAACCGTGATGCAATGTGTAGTTTAGATAATATAAATAATTGTGCATACTTATTATTGAGCTTTTGCATTGATTCTCGTGTAAATGTAATTGTTCCTAACCCTTGTCATAAATCTTGAGTTAACGCCTTCATTGAATATGTATATGTATATGCATGCTTGTATGAATTCATGGGTGCAGGAGATTGCAGGTACAACACCGCTTAGGGCAAGGTTCATCTCCTTTGGGATTTGCAAGGTTGAGTATGCCTCCTTCATCCTTAGAATTCGGATTTGGTGGTTATAAAACTCTTGTCTTGCCTTAGCCATGGTCAGGTGAGCATCGCATGTGTGGTTCGTGGGGCTTTCCTTGCATTGGGTTGCGTGTCATGTGATTTGGTGGACTTCCTCGATTTGCATGCCTTGCGTGGGGTAAGTGGAGTTTGTTATCCTAAGTATTAAATTCAATTTAATGAGTAGACGTACACATTAGTGATATAGAAATTTAAATAGGTAGTTTCTTCTATACAATTAATCGTTAATTTAAAGAGATTGCTCTAATTATTATTGTAGCAAGCTTAAGGTATTTAACTTGGATTAATGTGCTCATTTACGCATTTGTAGTTGAGAAAATTAGAATAAATAGATCTCCTTCATGAGAATAATCATTTATTAAAAAGGTCGCCATATTATGTTATAGCGAGTTAATTTAATAGTTAATTTTAATAACAACGAATTTAATGAGTTATGCGTTTTAGAAAGGAAAGATTTAAAGTCATTTGGGAGATAGAAATAAATTACTCATTTTCGCATTTTGGAAGAAAAAAGGGTAAATTATTATTATTTAAAAGAAATTATTTCCTTTTTACTTGTAAAGTTGATATAGTATAAAAGATTGATTTTTAGAAAATAAAATTAATCAAAATGCCTTACCTGGTCAATAGTTTCGAAATATGAAGTAGGCCTAAAATTAATATTGAGGAATTAAAATTTAAAACTCAATAAGAATTAGAAGCATTTTAATTTTAATAAGGAAAACAAATAAGATGTAATAAATAATGGAAAGGAATGACTTCCATTTTGATTTTCATTTATTTTATTTTAAAAATAAATGCCTAAATTCGAAATTGAAAATTAGGGCAAAAATAGGGTTTCTCATTTTAACCTAGTTTGGAAATGATTTTTGGGGGGTTCTTTTCTTTTGGTGATTTTTTTTGAAAAATGGGGGGAATTTGCATGGGAGTTGCAGGTGAAGCTCTTCGTCAAAAAAATCTCTTCTCGGAATGCATTTGGAGGTAGGATTCCAATCTACCCGTTTGTTTATTGTTATGTTCTCCATGAAATGTTGAAGAAAAGAAAAGAAAGAAATGTTATTAGCCATGAAGGTTCTTGAAGATTAGTTTCAGTTTTTCCTTAAAAGTTTGGTTGTTCTTGAATCAAATTTTTGTTTCTTAATAAATTTTGTGGCTTTAAACCTGATGTGGAGATATTTGTCCCATAATGGAGTTTTGGGTAAATCTGGAAAATGAATAGGTCTGTGAAACACAAAAAAAAAAAAATAGAAATAAAAATGAATGATGCAAAAATGAAGGATTTCATTCTTGTTAAATTTTTATGCAAAAAAAATGGTTTATTCGGACTGTGAAACGAATCAAAATATTAAACAAAAAAAAATAATACAAAATTTGGGATTTCGGGGGGGGGAGCCGAAGCTCAACCCGCCCCTCCCCACGCGCCGCTCGTAGTTTCTTTCGGTGCCCACACACAGTGGGGGCCGAGGGGACTGCGTCTCCCATGGAGGCCGCAGTCCCTCCCGGCGCCACTGTGTGGGGAGCCAAAGGGCCTGCGACCCCCATGGAAGGCGCAGAACCCCCGACTCCACTGTAAGTGGAGGCCGAGGGGCCTGCGTCCTCCGTGGAGGCTGCAGCCTCTTCGGCTAGGGCACGGCCGCCCTAGGGTTTCACCGCCTAGGGTTTGGCCGCCCTTTTTTTTTTTTTAAATGTTTTTTTTTTAAATTTTATTATTACAGTTAAACATGAATTGGGGGTTTTCATTTTATAAAAAAAAAAAATGGGGAGATGCTTATTGATGTAAATTTGTCTTAAGTAATATTTGTATTTTCAAAATGAGTTGGGATTTTACATTAGTATATAATGTTTAAAACAAAAAAAAAAGGGAATGTACTTATTAGTATAAATTTATCTTAAGAAATATTCTTGTACTAAAATGTGAGATGTGGTTTATACTCTAGCAAGTATGTTTTAAAAAAAGGGGGGGGATAAATGTATATATTAAAATATATGCTAATATAGATGACAGCTATTTAGCATATATTATTAATTATATACATAGATTATTGAGCTTTAATGTAGCAATGACTTGTATTGTATTTTTAATCTGAATGATAATAAACTATAGGATAAAGAGTAAATTAAATGGAGGTAATTGTCTTTAATTCTTAAATGTATGCAATAGAAGCTTAATTTAGCTCAGAAATGATTTTTCCATTTCTTCATTTACTCATAATGTATTTGTTCCTTATAGGAAAAAGGGTAATTTTGTTTTGTGTCGTTAGAGAAGGGGCTAGACTATTGTTGTAAACCAACTTGTCATTAGTGTTTATCTAAGCGTTAATTAATCTGTTTAGACATTTATGTCAACTTGAGAAAGTGTTGTAATTACCCGTTAATGCTTGAGCATGGCTTATTAGTTGGTAATTTGATGTGTCTGTTATAATAGCACGTCCTTGATAGGTATGTTGGGTCCCCGTCGTCTGATTGCTTTTGTCTGGCCAACGTCGATCAAGTCTCCATTTAGGGTACCGTCAGATATGGAATCCTTGTTTTTGCTTTGATGTATTGGATAGGATCCGCTTCAAATGGGATCATTATGTAATTAACTTCCGAGGTGGCTGTTGTATATTGGTTGTGTTTGCCTAAGTGGCAAGGATGTAAAAGACTTATAAATTATGTATTCCTAACTATATTAAATGCCAGAGGGGTCTTGCAGTTGAGCAGACCCGGAGATGTAGCCCTTTAGGGGTGAATTCCGAGATCATATCTGTGTTATGCGATGTTTTAGCTTCCTTTGTTTCATGCGTTAAGTTATCATGTATGGTTGTTATCTTGTATAAGTGTATAATGAGAAATTAACAAATTTAAATCTAAGTGCTTCAAATTATTCATCTTGACAAATGTAGTAATCCGGTTCATGGAAGATTGTAATTAAGTTTATGGAAAAGAAAGTATTTTGACAATGTGAATTAAAAGTAGTAATAGTGGAAAGAATCTTGCTAGATTACATCATTGGATTAACTTGTTATTAAGCATGTAAATTGAACAAATGAGTAGGGGAAACAGAGATAGAAGTAATGTTATAATTTCTAAGTTGGAATCTAAAGGATGATCAACATATAAGTATTTACTTTATCTTCTTAAATGAGTATCGCCATGTTAATTATATTTCGCTTAATCGGATGAATTTACCTAGTTGTTTATGTTTTAATCTTAACAAAAAAAAAACCTTGTCAGATTAATTTTACAAATGGGTGAACTCAACTAGCCTTCCATAACTATAACCCAAATAAATGAATTTCTTTATGATGGCTAGAAATGAACTGAAAAGGGAAGAATTCAACTAGTGGTTTATACATTAAATCTTAGTAAAAGTATCTCTCTCATATTAACTTCATTTAAGAAAAAAAAAAAAAAGGGTGATATGCAATAAGATAATTGTATTTTAATCCTAATAGAAGAACGTCACTATGACCTTATTATTCTAATCTTGAAATGATGAATATCATCTAGCTAACGATATTTTAGTTTAAAGGATGCTCTCGTGTGTCCTAATACAATTTCACCTTAATGAATTTTAGCCATCTATTAGCATTATTAAACTTCAATGAATTCTATGGCTACTCACATTATATCTTTCATAAAAGAACTACAACTCATTAGTTGGCTATGCATGAAATCAAATGAAGGGACCTCACTCTATTAATTGTAGTTTATTCCTAAATGAATGTATCTCATCTTTTAGCCATACTTTTAATATTAAAGGATGATATCAATTGTGAATGGATACCCTAAAACCAATAAATGAACTTCGTTATATTAAACGCTTGAACCTATTGGGAGGCCTCCTAGTGAAATTATGAATTAAAGTGCATTGAGAAAATAACCTCTCGATGGCCTCCCAACCACCCAAAGTAAATGAACACTTCCTAAAATTCTAAGATGTCATATCATCGAACATATATATAATCATGTCTTAAGCATTATCCCACAATTAAGACGTCCAGATTTATGTATCATTTGACGCAAGTTGAGTTAGGTGTAAGGTTATGTAATCGCGTTGGGAAACCTCTTAGGATCATTTAGCCTTCCGCTGTGTTATCTAAGTTTCAGATAACTCCAAATTATCTTAATGTTGTAACTTTTCATTAACGATGTTAATTATTATTAAAAAAAAAATATTTACACTCTAATTGAGTGTTTTTAACTTAAACCCTTAGGGGTTTCCTGGTGGGGCATTACACCAAAATTTTGAGAATATTGTGGTTGCCATTGGTTATTTGGTGCATAAGAATTACCACTATAACCAGAAAAGGAAAGTGGATCAGGTGGCATACCTTGTCTTTGAAAATTTGTTCTTTGAGCAACATAGAAGACTTGTTCATCCTCACCTTGAATTGGTTTGAAATCAAGTACTTCAACATTTGCAACCATCTTACATCTGCAATCTTTCTTCCGCTACTTACAATGAGGACAGAATTCTGCAAGAAATGCATCAGCTTCCTCATGCTTCTTCTTAGCTGCCAATGTATCCAACTGAGTAGCCATATTATTTATAATGTCCTCCTTGAAATCTTTTAACAGATGGCTAAGTTCCAATCTAGAAACTCCAGTTCCAAATGTTGATGGTGGTGTCCCTGGCTTAAATCTCCTATTCTTCTTAGAAGTAGATCTGGAATACTTCTTGCAAATTTGTCCTATTTCAGCCCAAGTAGATTGTGTAATGTCACCTCCTCCCATAAGATCTAAGGAATCGGTGCATTCATCACTGATACCCCTCAAGAATATCAATTTGAGGGAATCTTCATTCAGAGTACTATGCTTGGACTTCTTGACACTAAACAAAAACCTTTCCAGATAATCCTCAAGGCTCTCATCTTCAGTTTGTGTCTTTCTAAAGATATCATCCCCATGATGATCAATGCCTCTACAATAATCTTTGTATTTTGCAAGAAACAACTATTTCATCTCATCCCATGTGTTGATTGTGCTACTACCCAAGCTCATAAACCATCTCAAGGATGACTCCTTCAAAGTGGCTGGAAAAATTTTGAGTCTATGGGCATCTATAGTATAGTCAAAACTCCTACAGAGAACATCAAACTCAAACAGAAATGTATCCTCTGTCACCAACCCATAGAATTTAGGAAGTGAAGATGTTGGAATGTTCTTGAGGTTAGCATTATCATGCTGGTCAGAGATGGGAAACTCAAATGTTGGACCAGGTGGTGGTGGTGGATTATTCCCAATAGGAGGTGGGTTCCCTTGCATTGGACTTGTGGGGGTTGTTACTATAGAAAATTCTTCTTCTTGTGGACCAAAAAGGAACTGAAGACTACCTTCTGGAAATTCAGACTCAGGGTGATTCAAATTTTGTGGGACTTGATATAGTTCAGCAAAAGGGTTTATATCTGGAAAATTATCTTCTGCATGAGTAGTATGAGTGGGCAGAAATCTACCTCTGGTATCTCTTCTTCTATTATGCATGCAGATTCATGAAATTTCAAACAATTAACTAGAAACTAAAATAATCATAGAAGGTTCTTAGCTTGACACCATCACTGGCAACAGTGCCAAAAATGTCTACCCCAACTATAATGATAATAATAATACCTCTAATTGAAATCTCAATCCGAAGTTTGGACATTCATATGGTAGAGTTTACTATTTTCATGGCTGGTGTTCATTTAGTTATCAATCCAGGAACGTAAAACTTGAAATGGGTCTGCAATATATATGAACTAAGCTCCTTAAATAATTATTCTGCATTACTGCAGTAACTAACATTATGTAGAAAGGAAAGGAAGGAATGGAAATCATAAAAGACTACATGAAAGCTTCACAAAACACTACTGGAATAATCTAATGAAAATAACATAAATCACACCGTTCTGTCTTGGCTGCAGGAATAGTCAGTGGATCTATTTCCATTGGTTGCAGGAACAATCCAATCATGAACTTCTACTGCAACTAAGTAAAAACTAACTTCAATGATCACTCACCAAGTGGGCCCCCTTGGATGAGTGATATCAAACTTCTAGCTAAGTACTATTAACAGATGAGAACAACATATTCTTATTCATTTCTTCCTAAAAATGATTACATATTCTAAAAGAGAAAATTCAGAATGTTTGTCAAAACTCTACTCAATTCCTTTCCATCTTGTCTAACTCTAAGAAAGAAGGAAAAGCTTATTATAAAGAAAAGATCAACTACAATGGACAACTCAAGTTACGCCCAGAAGAAGAGGCGGATTATTGTCAGATGAAGGAGATAAATGAGAGCTTGGTTGTAAGAATTGTGGATCTGAAACCGAACCACAGTCTTTGCATGCCAAAGCGATATTTTGCAAATTCAATATGCACCAGAGTTAAACTCCCATGGTGAAGTATAACTGCTCCGATTATGCCATACATTGCGCTTGCTCGAATCCCCTTTAGTTTGACCTCCAGTTATCTAAACGTGATTCTCCAGTCCTTAGGCGCGAAAGAAAATCATCCACCGCAGCATCAATTATTATCTGCACTAAAACAAAAACAACATACAAGGGCATGCATATGTATCTACTCAATTAATACATTCATTAACTCACATATGACATTATCCTAAATAATCCGCATATCACAGGGACAAATCATTTGGTTGTAGGAGTAAATTGGCATGGCTGCAGGAATTAACCGACAAAGTTCAAAACATGACTTCATAAGTTCAGATTTAAAACATGGATTACATATAGTCAATTCACAATACTTTACTTTCACAATGCAACCCAAAAGATGTCAAAAACCTAAGAGTCATGATAAAAAACATGTCAAAGCATCAACTTATCAGCATGTACATGTTTTCCTCTCATAAAAACAATTTTTTTAAGTGCTAAAAACACGAGCATTTGATGGATTCAAATAACATGCTCATGTTATGGCTTGGAATAACATAGACATATTTTGCTCATTTTTTTGCCATTTGGCCACACTTTTTGTGCACCATCTTGGTGCATATGCCCATATGTGCATATATTTATTTATATATGTTTATATAGAAACTAGTTATTCTTAGAAACACATAATTATATCCATTAATATATCCATATATATGAAATATATGTATATCCAATCAAATCTATAGGATATATGCATATTGTACATTTATTGTTATTTATTTATTTGATAAAAATAATTCTACTAACATATAATTTGATTTCTAATTGAACATACATTCTTGGAAAAGATAAATAGGTATTATATTTATTTACGCATAAATATTTATACACATGTTATTTATAATTATGCAGTCATATGCATTTATAATGGAACTATAAATTAAATGTAGTTCATATATATGAATGTATAAATATACACCTATAATTTGAAATAAATAGCATAAATTATTATAGGAACATATTTGTAAGACCAATGGTAAACAATGTTAACATATACCTTTAATTGATTTTGCACTACTTGAAGCATCATTTATCATTCTTCACAAGTGACTTTTTTAGTGGCATTTTTTTGTCAATTGGTGAATAGTTCATATTAGGCAATTTGAAATTGTTGAATACTTTCTTCATTGTGGGGTGGCTAATTCATATAATTTTTATGAATTATCGGTCCATTTCCCGTGAATTTTCTAGGAATTTATTTGATTGGCCATATGTAATTAATATTTTTGCCAATAGTGAGTTCTTCTCATAGTGTGTTGGTTAAGTGTTGGTGTTGTCGTGGTGGCCAACAAGGTTCAAACCCCTATTGGGCCATTGTGATCGCAAGCTTGTGCCTTCATCAACCCATGGTGCTCACAAGTTTGAGCTCAAGCTTGGGCCCTCATTTGTGACCTCACCGATTCATAGCTCTGAGTCAAAATTGTTTAACGTTGGGCCAGCGGTGTGGTGCCAACATCACCGGTCACATTAAAAAGTTTACTAGGAACATATTTTAATATATATTAATTTTCCCATGCATTCTTCAATACCATGAAAAGTTCTTTATGTATGAGAACCCATTTTGGTCAAAATATTAAATGTTTAATATGTTGGAGGAGTCATTTCACCAATAACATTATAATTTAATTGTTTAAGAGGACCCATTTTGCCAATCCAGTTACAAGTCCATGCTAATTGTAGGTTCATAATTGCCTTTAAAATTACAATGTATGTGTTTTGTCGAGCTTTGATTCATTCAACATTTACATGTACCATTTTATTATCATGTGGGTGATAATATGATGAAACTATAAAGATCGGGTCAACTACTGAGAGGGGGGGGTGAATCAGTAGTTGGAAAATCAACTCAATTTTACCAAACTTATTTTCAAATAAGAATCAACTCACAAAGTTTATCGGTTTAGTCATTTTAACAAATCTACAGCTGCTTTGTTAAACCTTACCGGTTGACCTAATACTTCAATGATATAATGCAACAGATCTGAATCTTAAATATCCTTTGACCAAAACCTTAAATCACTTCACTAATACAAATAATAACATATTTCAAATTGTTTCCAATCATTTAAATATATCTATGAAGATTTACCAATCATTCATATCAACTATACCAAAAACACATCCACAAAATCATTCACCACATGACACGATGATTTTTCACATGGAAACCCAAATGGGAAAAACCACGGTGGGGATGAATACCCACAAGTATTATTTGAACTCTTCTGAAGTTCACCATGTTAGGAGCCAATCCTGGTTAGAAGCTTATACAAGAATGTTTTGTTAGAAACAGATCAGGTTAACGACCACCCGGTTAAGGGATTGACTACAAATACCCTGTTAAAGGTAACCTCAGTGGAGGATTTCAAATCCAAGCTAATGGATCACCTGATTAGAGGATTTCAACAAGAAGCCTGTTAGAGCTTACCCTGTGAGGTGATTTCAAACTGATGTAATGGTTAGAGAAAAACAGGTTCTTTGATCGATCTGGAAATAGCACTTCCTTGCTAAATCAAATCCTTTACCGCTCCTATCTGCCTTCACATCATTCTACAGAAACACCTTCTAGTTCGTGTAATGAACCACTTAACTTAATCCAAAAACTCAACTGATTTTTATTTTTTTTATGATTAGTAAATAAAAATATTGATTTCTTATTCTTACTTATTCTTATTTATTTTTTATTCAATCACATACTCAGGTACATCTATCCAAACGAGATAGGCATCCATCCAACCGGGATGGGCATCTAACCATACGGGTTAGGAATCTATCCATACGGGACTAGGCATCTAACCATACAGGTTAGGCATTTGTCCATACGGGACAGGAGGTTTCATCTATCCAATCCGGGATAGGCATCTACCCAAACGGGGTAGGCATCTATTCATAAGAATAGGATATGCTCTGGCCAGAAACTTTAGACTCATCGGGACCATCTGAGTCTTAAGCCACTCTCTAAAGACTACACTCCCCTACTAGGAGTGCACTGAGGTCGCTGTCCTTAGGAGTATAAAAGTAAATACATAAACAACCTTGAGTTTCGCCTTGGAATTTGGCCTAAAGCCTCGGGAAGTTAGGCGAATCCATACGGGATCCCTTCCAAGTATGCATTGAATTACTTATAATCTTTCAATTAGTGTTACTATACCCTTTCATTGAAAGACCAAGGAACTTCAATAAAAAAAATGATCAACTCATCCTTAACCAAATCCTAATCCCCATCCCCAAACGCCTAAGTACAAGGGACAACTCCATCCCTAGACTGCCTACATACCCATTTCGGCACGAGATCAAGGTGTAAAGTATGTAGTTCTGGTTTCTAACTATGGTTTGATGTAAACTGTTTGGTGGGTACGCAACCCTTTCTAGGGTCAATGTCCCAGACAATTTCTCTACGGTTGCTACCCATGATGGTAGCTCTATAGCAAAAAGGCTCAAGGTGGCCTTCCACTTGTGGCCTAAGATAACTAATTCTTATTTCCTATTAAATGCGTCACCCTTAATTCGTTATCATCCACTGAAATCATTAGGATAAAATAAATTTCCAAGATCACAACACACAACCAAACCCTAATGGGGTTTTCTAAGGTTTAACTGAGTGGATGCAAAATTCATTTAAAATTTTATCTTTTTTTAGATTATCAATCCAAGAGGGATTACCCACCCCTTGGATTTTAACTTCCAAATGACCCTTATTTCTCCCCAACGATTTAGAGGGACAATGCCACAAACGTCGTTGTTGCAGCTTTATTAGGCGTTAAGTGCAGTAGTTCAACACGACGACATTACCCGTAAATGTGACCCAGAGGCACCATAGATACCGAACGCTGCTAATTTTTGGTTTCAACTCCTCTTGTTTAGTTATCTAACTAGGGATTCGACTTTGAATTCATTAATCTTAAATGAAGCAATATACCAATACAATTATGAAAAAGAAACTATTATATACAAATAATTATCTCTTGAATTTAAAAACTAAAGTACAACTTTCACATAAACAAATCGACTACTTGGGAATAGTATTTTCTCCGAAGGAAAATTATGAAAATAATTAAAAACTTGAAAACTTGAACTAAATACATGAAATTACTAATTGCTTGAAAATCATGATACTTTCGAAGATAACTTATGAAAATGATTTGAATTACTTGCAAGATATAATTGTTTTGGAACAAACCATTACACAATAAGTATAATCCTAGTACTGATTTGCTTGAAAGAAAATTAAATGATCAAATAAAAAGACTTTGGAAATGAATTTTAACACCTACTTGTTTGAAGTGAAAAGTATTTAATAATAAGCCCAACTAATTATTCCATATGAAGTAACATAAATTTCATTTACAATGATAACACTACTTTAAATGTGAATCCTAATACTTGAAAGGTACTAATTGCTTGAAACAAAATTAAATGATTAAATAACAAGACTTTGGAAAAGATTTTAACATTTATCAAACTTAACACACTATACCATAGTTTAAATAATTTGAAGGAACTTATGTTTCATTTAATAATAAGAAAAATGTTTAATTAATAATAATTTATTTCATATGTTATTTGATCTCTTAATTATAATTCATCGCCAAAATATATCCATTTTTATCCCAAATATAAGGATTATATAGCATTTAAATAATTTTTAAAAGTAAAGTCTTATTTAAATAATTAGAGAGCATATGATAAGGTCAAAAGTAAACTTTACCCATCTATCATCCAAATATGAAAAGAAATAAAATCTTTTTGTTTTGTTTTTTTGTTTTAATAAAATTTCCGAACACTTAAATTAAGATTATTCTTTTTAATAAATAAAATTTAACGAATGATTTTAAAATTTATAGAAATGCAAATAAGAAAGTTTTAAAGCTTTTTAGATAACTTACTAATTATAAAAAAAAAAACAATCTTCAACACAATTTTATCCCTTAGCATTTTAAATTTTAATCCTCATGTAATTAAATAATAAGTTGATTAAATCATAGGTTCAAAACTATTGGTGAAATTTAAAATTAAGGGTGTTAATATCTATTTATAAAATAAGAAATTAATTTAATATAAATATGATTATTTTTTTATACAAGAGGACATAACAACCAACCAATCAAATCAACAGTAAATTTACTATAATTGATTTTTATTTAGTTTTCTAAATTTATGTTTATCAACCAAAAGATTACTTAATATTTCTCTTAAATAAAATTATCTTCACAAAATAAACACCCTCATGAAATTAAATTTAAATATGAAGGAAAGAATTTCCTTTTTATTATAGTGAATACTAAAATTTAAGCTAAACAAATTAAGTAAGCAATCTCAACCTTAGATTAGATTTAATCTTAGCCCTTAGATGTAAATTTCACCCACAACCCTAAAATCTTTATACTAATACTAAAATTTAGGGTTTTTCTTTCATTTCATTATTGTGGATCTTCCAGGGAAGAATGGAAGAAGAAGAATACATTCAGAAGAGTTCTACAAAATCTACCATGGGAAGGATGGAAGAAGAAAAATGCATTCCAAAGAGTTCTACGAAATCTACCTTGAGGAAGAATGGAAGAAGAAGAAGAATGCATTCAAAAGAGTTCTACGAAATCTACCATGCCTCTCTGCTAGTTTGCTACCCTTTGCATCAATCGAATTCCTATTTTGTATAAAACCATCTTAATAGGATAATTTTTCCTAGTCTTGTTTGCAGATTACTGTATCCAAATTTATGCAAATTTTGAAAACCCTTTTTGTAGGGATTGGATGACTAATTTTGTTGTAGTTTTTTTTTCAAGTTTAGTTATTCTATTTTTTTTTATTTTGAGATAAAAATTTAAATCGATTTTTTTTTTTTCATTTTATTACATTTTCATATTAAACTATTTCTATATCAATAAAATTATTTAATTTACTTATATAATAAAATAGACTGTTTCTTGAACAATAGATTCAAAAGAAGAATCAACAACTTACTCTGTAGCATCTATAGTTTATACTAGATAAGCTATTGCATCATAATAAAAAATATATTTAATAAAAAATATTGAGACCAATGATGTTGGCGCTGGTGAAGAACTACATTTAAGGGATATTTTAAGATGGTATTTCTAATTAAATTGCCTTTTAAAAGAAAAATTGTTAGAGTTGCATGAAAAGAGTAAAACCATATTTAATTTGATTTTCATCCCATAGCTTTTCTCTCCCAAATTTACTTTCTATTTCTAATCAATAATTTATGAGTAATTATTTCTTAGATGAAACTAATTAATTCATTAACTAAGTTTCATTTTTGAACCCACATATAAATATTAATTACATCTTTTCCCTTGTTTATAACTAATTAAATTATAAGTTTTAGTGAAAGTAATTGACTAAAAGCCAGTTCAATTAATACAAATTATTTTGCATGTTCAATTTTAAACAATATGTTTTTGTAACTAAAGTCAATGCAATAATAATATTTTATGTGCCAAGCTTCAAAATAGGATAACCTAACATTATTCCATTAGTCTCATTTAGTATTAAATTTAATAATATTTGATTTAGTAATAATGGATTGATATCTTCTCTTTTTCTTTTTTTTGTATTTGGGAAAATTTAATTTATCATTAAACTATGTTAAATTGGGTATTTCAAGATAGATATGCAATGAATCTTTTTCATATATTTTATCGATAAATCTATTTAAAATTTTAATTCATAATTAAGATAAATGTTGTTTCCAATGAATATAATCAAATTTTTATGTTTCATGTTATGAATAAATTAAAACGCCATTAGCTTTCTTTGAAATTAAATGAGATTGAAACTCCAAATTTAAAATATTATTTGGAACCAATAGAAAATCTTAATAATAAATAAACACTATATTTATTTCCTTTCTAAAAGACTAAAACAATTTCTTTTATTTTATTTCCTAAGATATTACAAAGAAATAAAAGAACTGCATATATATTTTTTGAAATACAACTAAATAAATTTTATTGATCAAACTTCCTTAATTGTTTGGAGGAAAATTCACTTATCTGATAATGCTCTCCTTGTTGAAGATCTTCAATCCCTTTGATTTCTTCTTAACTTTTCCTCTTGCTCCCTTCAATCCTTGTCTTGCAACCTGGTATAGATCTCCTCCAAAACCCCTAGAAAGTCCTATCTCCTACAATATAATATGTCTACCAAAATCTTCTTACTACTAACATAATTTGCAATAATTCAAAACTACTTATCAAAGAAATGAACCCCCTCTTTTCAAAAATCTAGTGTTTAATATATAGAAAAGAGAGTCATTTTCCCACTACCATGTAAATTAATTGGTTTTGAGATTCTTTTCCTAAAATAATCCCATGCAAAAATGACTATTGTCATAGTGGGGGTTACATGCAAAAATTTGAATTTGAGATTCTCTTCTAGAACCTTCTCATTTCCTCCTACAACATGTGCTAAATAACATATTGAGAAAATAAGTAATTTTTAAATTAATTTCATGCAAAATGATTGTTGTCATAGTGGCGGTTACATTTGACCATGCATTAAAAATCTAAATTTGAATTTTCTTCCATTTTATCAAATATGAATTTTGTAACTCCTTTGTCATAAAAAGGCCATGAATAGAATTATTCTTGTCATAGAATAATTTTGTAACTCCCTTAATATTTTGAAATTTAATTTTTTTTTCTAGAATCTTCTTATTTCTCCTACACCATGTGCTCAATTAGAATATTGAGGAAATAAATAATTTCCAAGTAAATTATGACCTCACATGCGAGTCACCATTTATTACTCATTTTTATTTAAAATTTTGACCTTATTTAATTTATCATTTCTAATTCATAATAATAATAATAATAGTAATAATAATAATAATAATAAGGATGATAAGGATGATAAGGATAATAATAGTATTATTAACAAGTTTTATCGAAGTCTTAAAAGAGGGTTATGACAGTTCGGCAACAATCACTTTCACACTTTATCAAATTTGCCAACCACTCATTCAAGCAATCCATCGACCTTATAAACAAATACATTAGGTCGGTAACACAACACAAACACTAAAATTCTCATAGAGATTACAAACACATTGGTTCAATCTTGATCGTTAGATTACATTGCATAGGGTAATATAACAACTTTACATTCTTCTAGGCATCTACAACCGCTCATGGATCATTGCACTTTGAATCTTGTAACACAACACACGTTTGTCACTTCATACTATGAATTTGATCATTCCCAAGATAAATGGTTATCTTTATGTGCCAAAACCTTCTAGAAACCCATCACGCGCAACATTCTTTTGTGGCATCTTCATCACTGATCATCATCCGATCATAAATCATCACAACCAATCTCCAAGCTTCATCGGTTAGGGTTCTGCTTCTTAGCTGGATAGGGTTACCGGTTGATTTTCACTGCTTCATTACCAGTTGCTTTACTGCTTCATTACCGATTGCTTTACGGTTTCATTATTAGTTGCTATTGACATCAATGACAACACTTCCTAATATACTTCTTCAATGCAATCTCCATGCAATGCCAACAGTGGGAATCACCACATTTTTAATGTAGTATTTAAAAATCTAGTGGAATTCACCAAATTTTTAGTATCCCATTTTAAAATCTCATGAAATTTACCAAATATGGAATGATAGAAATGTAATTGAAACTTTGATTTCTTTTGACACATTTTTTTCAATTATGAGCTCTCAATTCAGATCATTGGCAAGTTGCAACTATACATTTTTCTATATAAGGGAAACAGTTAAAACCTAAAGGTAATTGACTATTTCTTTTATAGTGTTATAAGACTATTTCTAGATTTGCCATTTTTTGTTCAATGTTATAGATTATTTAGTAGGGAGACATCCAAGGCCCAAGGAATTGTGGATTTATATATTCTATGATTCCTTCTTAACAAAAAGACATTTTTTAAAGCATTTATTTCATGAGAGATGTCAAATAGGAAGATTCCTAAAAGTGGTGAAGGGGGATCATTAAAATAAAGAACCATAATGTCATACTTTAGTAATGTTAACATTCCATTACATGGAGCTACAACATCAAGAGTTGCACTAAATATTAATGAAGGAGATACCTCAAGAAATATTGGAATGAGTTAATTGACTTAGATGCCAATGTCGTAGATTATGTTCCAAGGGATACTCAGGGTAGCCAGAATGAGTTAATTGGCATGGATGACAATGTCGCAAATGATGTATTTGTAAGTATGTATGGAAGAGGAAAAGAAAAATAAAAAATGGGGTTCAAAGTATCCATTTATTGAAACAACAGAGAATGTAAATAAATATGAACTTCCAATAGAATGCAAGTGTAATATTTGTAGTTAGAAACATGATAGAGATGTAAGAAATTGTAGGTAGAACTAGACACTATAGAAAATTATATTGGTAAATTTTATGAAAAAAATCATAGACAAAAAGGAACGATCGGTTATAAGATGGAAAACAAAGGAATAATGTCTTCATGTTAAGTATGTCATGAATATGATGAGCATATACAAAGAAAGACAAAGCTTGCTAAAAGTGGAGCTTCAATTGAAGCTCAAATTGGAAAGATCAATGAACATATACTTTGACATGATTGTATCAGGAAAGGGGTAGTGATTATTGAACATATACTTTGACATGATTGTACTATCCATTACATTGAAGCAATAAAGATATATCATTTTGCCTATGTTTCAGTAATTGTTATTTATGTTTTGTGCATACTTGAATTCTTTGTTTATTTCATGAAGTCAAAGCATATTCACCATAGGGAGTAAACATCAATTTTAGTTAAAGTTTGTGCTTTTGATGATGAGACTTGAATATAATAATGTCCTTTTGGTGTTAGTCTCTACCACAAGTCATCCAAAAGAAGCAACAAAGACATTAAAAGCTAGCCACGAGTAGAAATAATACAAGGATATCCTTTTGCCACCAAAGGAACTGCCTACACATAATGTGGTAAGACATACTTAATTTGATTCTTTGACCACATTTACCTAATGCCTCTTTATACCACATGTCATTTTTAGAGAACAAGAAATTCAAGTGGAAAATCCATGATCATGTAGATAAAGGACATATCAAGCCCAACCTAACACTTTGCACTAACCTAATTGTGATTGCACAAAGGACGGATAACACAATGTTGGGCATTGATTATAGAGCTCTCAACAAGATAAAGAACAAGTATTCTCTTCTAAGGATTGAGGACTTGCTAGACAAGCTTCACAATGTGAAATTCTTCACCAAAAGCATTTAAGTTTGGCTATCATGATTTTCTTCTTGAATCTACAAACATTTGAAAGACAACCTTCAAGATAAAATAAGTATTTTTGAATAGTTGGTTATGTCCTTTGTCTTAGCACATGGACCAACTACATTCGTATAGATCATGAATGACATACTTAGGCTATTTGGTACTTTAGTTATTATAGTCTACCTTAAGAATATCCTGATATTCAAAAAAACATGGTTGAACATGTGTCATATAGAGCGAGTGCTTGAAACTTTTGTAGGAACATAAGGTTTCCGCAACTATGGAGAAATGTTCACTTGTCATATGAGAAGTACAATATCTGGGATACATAGTATATGTACAAGAAGTGCATTTGAACTCTTCCTAGATTCAACTCATCAAAAAATGATCACAACCAAAGAATCTATAGAGGTCTGTAACTTCTTGTGATTAGAGAAATTCTATAAGGGATTTGAGATTGGTTTCTCATGTGGATATGTTTCTACACCAAGTTTCCAAAGGTGGCACTAAAGAAAAGTTCATCCAATCAATCACATAATAGAAATTATTTGAGGAATTTAAATGTATATTGTTATGTACCAATACTTGCACTCAAAAATCTTCAACCATTTACAATTGAGACCAATGCATCAAAATATGCACTTGGAGTAGTCCTTACTCAACCTGGTCACCAAGTTCTTACAATAGTGAAACATTCAACAACCTAACATATGTAGAGGAAAATTGAACCACTACAAAGGGCGACCAGACACCATGGGAGTCAATAACCACCTTTCCACTCCAAAAAAACCTTCAGGTTTCTCTAGCCTCTGAGTTTGCTCACTAGGATGAAAGAGTTGAAAACTATGCAATGCTGACAAATAGAAATATTCGAACAAAAGATCAGACTATCAAGACTACCTACATAACCCCATATACTCTTTGTCCAAGATGTACGCATGATTCGAGGATGACAACACAACACACAAGCATCCTATACAGATGAGGTACCAAAACTATACCATAATGCTTAGAATAACAAGTCCTTTCTACTCTGCTATAGATACAATCAAAATAATAAACTAAACACAAACAGAATATAAGAGAGAGATGAAATGATAAAGAAAATATATAATTACACAAACGATCTAGCATATGAAGCCTCTAGAAAATGTTGCATTCTTCCCTGTCAAGCCTACACACTTGTAAACGAGGATGAAATGTTGGATGGCTATGATTAGAGGTTTGTCATGGTCAAACCCATGTTTTGGTGTTTCCACCTCCACGGACAACTAGATGGATAGATTGGATAAACGATAATGGAACAATATGATAAATCAAAGGTGATAAAATAGATAATGCAATAACAAGAGAGAGGGGACTCCCCTTCAATGTTGAGACATGGACCAGCTAGGACTCGAACCTAGGACATTCCATACGTTATTGGAGTGCTCTACCACTGAGCTACTGGCCCCTCTTGGACTAGTCCATCATCGGTCTGGGTGTGGCTTATTTCCAACACCAACACCCCCCCTTAAGCCACACCTCTCATGTGCTTGGGGCTCCTAGCCTGGACCTGGCTCTGATACCATGTTTTATGATCAGATTAGATAACACAATAATTCACACAAATGCACAGATATTATCTTGGGAAAACCTTCCTCTTGAAGGTGAAAAAACTCAGCAATGAAGTATAGTTTATTATTCCAAGTATGACAAGTAATGTTATAATGATTCACTTCACTCTTTGAAGTAATTGATTCACCCTTGACTGTTGTAACCAATTTAAATTGTTGTAGCTGTGAGGACTTCTTAATGAAGGTCAATCCTTATTCGATCTAACATCTAGATTGATGAATCTCCCATAGAAAGAGAGCACACCACGAATTAATGAATACGATCTACTAGAGGAACACGAACTATTGAAGGATATCGTTGTTGTTGTCAAAGAAGGAGACGATCTAATCTGAATGCATGATCTGCTCATGTATTAATCATTTGATGCCTTTGAAGGATGGAAACAAAGTCTTATATACACCTGATATGTGTTCCTTTAACCATCATGACTCTTCCAAGAGTCGGTCATCATAAAACATTGTGTCTCTTCATTAACACGTACCAAGGGTGGCGGGTTTAGTTGTTAAATGATATCAGCATAATAAAGTAAATATATTTATACAAATCATTCACGTATTTAATTGTTTTATTAAATCAACATGTAATTATCTTGGATAATTGTGTCGGTCCTAAAGGAATCCGACCTTAGCTATTTACATTAACACTCCCTCTTAGCTAGGGAGGAGTCCTTCTTGGCAACTGAGTCACATAGTGATATCCACCATGGCTACTCCCAGAGGATGAATAAGCACAAGTGCTAAGTCATGAAGCCTTTCACATGACATCCACCATACCTACTCGCAAAGGGTGGAACAAGGGCTGAAACCTCAAACTTCTCATCACAAAGAAGAATGCACAACAAGGGCTAATACCTCAAACTTCTCTCATAGAAGAATACATAACAAGGGCTAATACCTCAAACTCCTCTCACAGAGAAGAATGCTCAACAAGGGTTGATACCTCAAACTTCTCTCATAGAGAAGAATGCTTGACAAGGGCTTGTACACCAAACTTCTCTCACAAAGAAGAATGCATTATATTACATATCAAGTAATCACTGATGTTGAGAGTCCCTCTTAGCAAGCACGTCATTTTCCACCATTCCAAGATTGTCTCGAAAATGCACAAATTTCACTTTTGCAAGAGGCTTGGTGAAAATGTCAGTCTTATGTTCCTCAGTACAAATGTATCTCAACTAAACAGCATACCTTTGTACCATATCTCTGATATAGTGGTATTGAATCTCTACATGCTTCATTTTGTCATGAAATATTGGATTGACTTAAAGCTTCACACAGCTTTGGTTATCACAATGTATGGTAGTAGGCTTCAATGTTTGTCCAAACAACCCTGCAAGAAGCTTACGAAGCCACACTGCTTCGCGAGTTGCCACACATGCTACAATGTATTCTGCCTCTCTAGTGCTTAGAGCTACTGAAGACTGCTTCCTGCTACACCAGGAAATCATAGCAGATCCCAAGCTGAAACAAAAACCAGAGGTGTTCTTCCAATCAGTAACACTCCCTGCCCAATCAAAATCAGAATATCCTTCAAGAATCAAGTCCATACTGGAAGAGTAGTTCAAGCCATATCCAACTTTGCCACACAAGTATCTCAAGATATGCTTGACTACAACTAGATGTATCTTTCTAGGTTCACTCATGAACTGGCTAAGTGCACTCACTGCATAACAAATATCTGGTCTAGTGTTAACTAGATACATCAAGGACCCAATCAATTTCCTGTACATAGTAGGGTCCACAAGATCTGAACTAGCTGGAGCTTCCCTTAATGTCTTCAAGTTAGTTTCCATTGGTGTGGACATAGATTTACAATTTGTCATTCCAAATCTCTTCAAGATATCGATGATTTATTTTTCTTGACTTAGGATAATCCCATTGGGCCTTTGCCAAACTTCCAACCATAGAAAGAAGTGCATGAGTCCTAAGTCCTTCATCTCAAATTCGGAAATCAACTCCTTCTTACATCTATCAATGAGATGATCTTCTACGGTAACAAATAGGTCATCAACATAAAGTACCAAGATCAACATATCACCATTGAATACCTTAAGTAAAGGTTTGGATGAGCATCATTCTTGCAGAAACCCAAACCCACTAAGTATCTGTCAATTCTTTCATACCAAGCTCGAGGAGCCTATTTAAGACCATATAGGGCTTTCTTCAATTTACACACATGAGACTCTTTCCCATGAATCACGAACCCCTCAGGTTGCTTGATGTAGACTTCTTCTTCAATCACACCATTGAGAAAGGTAGTCTTCACATCCATCTGATGCAACTTCCATCCCTTAGCTGTTGCAATGGCAATGATGGTTCTAATGGAAGTATAGCAAGCAACAGGAGCAAATGTTTCTTCGTAGTCTATTCCCTCTTGTTGAGAGAAGCCACGAGCCACAAATCGAGCCTTGTACTTTTCAATGTTGCCATCAGCTACATGTTTTATCGTGTACAACCATTTGGAAGATCCAACAGAGATCCCTTTTGGTCTAGGCACAATATCCCACACATTGTTCTTGAGAATGGATTGATACTCCTCATCCATTGCATATTTCCAAACTTGTTGTTTTGTGGCTTCCTCTACACTAGAAGGTTCAGACTCAATAAGATTACACATTAATGCAACATAACCAGAAAATATTTGTGGTCTTTTGCTTTCTCTAAATGTTCCTCTACAAGCGGCAAATTGGTTTGCTTCCTGCATAGTGTTACGCGCCCAAAGAGGTCTCTTTTGAGACACAACAATATCTCTAGGCCCATCAGTGGGATCCAAATGTTCAATTGGGTCATTACTCATATAAGGTTTTGTAGTCTCCCTTTAAATCTCAGGAGTATGATCAACATCCATGTCTTGAAGAGTCTCATCATCTATCTCCATGCATGAGCCCTTTGATTTCCTAAATGCAACATCTTCCTCAAATGTGACATCCCTGCTAACTTCTATTTGCTTCTGACCAGGAATGTAAATATGATAGGCTTTGGAGGTTTCATTGTAGCCCACAAATATTCCTCTCTTGCCAGAAGGCTCTATCTTGGTTCTCTTGTCCTTGGGAATATGAACATACACAGGACAACCAAATATTCTCAGGTGGCTGATATCAGGCATGATACCTGAGAAGGCTTCTTCAGGAGTCATATTTTATAATATCCGATCAGGACATCTATTATGAACATATACTGTTGTTCTAGAGGCTTCTGCCCATAGAAAAATATGAAGGTCTTGATCATGAATCATAGCTTTTGCAGCTTCAACAATAGATTTGTTCTTCCTTTCAGCAACCCCATTTTGTTGAGGGTTGCAAGGAACACAGAACTCCCTCTTGATCCCTGCCTCAATATAGAAATCACGAAAGCTACCCAAGGTGTACTCACCTCCATTATTAGACCTTAAAATTTTAATTTTCTTTCTAGATAAATTTTCTACAAGAGCTTTAAACTCTTTAAACCTACCTAGGACTTCATCAAACTCTTTAGACCTTAACAAATAAATTCAAGTCTTCCTAGAGTAGTCATCTATAAAAGTTACATAATACAAACATCCACTTAGGGATGGAATTTACATTGGACCACATAAATCTGAATGTACAAGATCTAGTATTCTTTAGACCTACTTTCACTGCTATGAAAAGGACTTTTAATATTTTTACCCATAGCACAACCTTTACAAGTACCATCATTTACATGAATAAGTTTAGGAATACCTTTTACCATCTTCTCCACATATGGAAGAGCCCTGAAGTGAAGATGTCCAAGTCTTATGTGCCAAAGTTCGTTGGAACTAGAAGAATCATGAATAAGAGCCTGAACTGAGAGAGTGGGGAGTTTGTATAAACTCTCATATCGATTTTCGATCACATGAGCAATCTTGATGCTGGAGTTCTTAGGCCAAGCAAAAACTCTTCCTTCAAAAAATGCAATTTGATATCCCTTATCCTCCAAGGCTAAAATAGACACAAGGTTCCTCTTGATCCCTGGTACAAACAATACATCACTTGGGTGTAGAGAAACTCCAGATTCAAGTTTAAGAGATGTAGCACCAACTCCTCTTACAGCATAACGAGCATCATCCCCAATAATGACTTGAAGATGTGACTCTTTCTCCACTAGATCATAAAGGTGCTCCCGATGACCGGTGATATGTCGAGAGGCTCCACTATCAATTAACCAAGTATCATTGTTTGTAGGAACATTTCTTGATAATGTTGATATGAATAGAAAACCATTGGAGTTATCTTCATTCTCCTTCTGAGATGATACTTCATTGATGTTTGCTCCTTGATGATTAGGTCTTGTCAAACAATCCTTTGCAAAGTGACCAAACTTGTCACACCTAAAACACTAGATGCGAGAGAGATCTTTCTTCCTCTTCCTAGAATTAGGTACAAAATCTGATTTAAAATCTCTATTGGTTTTGAAGTTGCCCTTCTTCCAATACTTTTGTTTCTTGGTAGATTGAGTGGCAAGAACATGTGTATCTTCATTTTGAGAAGTCTTGACGATTCCTCTGGCAGTCAATCTTGATTCTTCTTGAATACAATCTGCACGGAGTCGATCAAACTTAGGTAATTTTGACCTTCCACTTATGCTTTGGATAAATGGCTCCCATGAGTGAGGCAGACCATTCAAGGCTAGCATAACAAGGTCTTTATCTATCACTTGATCCCCAATTGTGCATAGTTGATCTCTCAATTCTGAAATTTTCATGAAGTAGGTGATGACTGAATCTCCTTTTGACATCTTCACTTGGTGGAGTTGTTGTCTCAAGGCAAGAGCCCTACTTGCATTGTTAATCTCATATATACCCTCCAAGGTCTTGAACATATCTCTTGTAGTTGTCATCTTGGAGATGAGAGGCACCAAGTGATCCCTCACGAAGTCAATTAATATCTTCTTTGCCTTGATTGCATTCTTCTTGAATTGCAGTTTCTCCTCATGATGTTCAGGTTCGGATAAATCCTTCTCCTCTATGAATTGAAGAAGATCATTTTCTTCAAGTGCAATAAGAACTCTAAACTTCCATGAGGTGAAGTTAGATGCGCCTTCAAGCCTATCTTTGACTTTAAGACCATTCACCATTTTCGAGACTTAGAGGTACTTCTCGACAAAGAGAGGAGAGAATACTTGAGTTTGTATAGAATATGATCACGATCTTCTTTCATCGTGGCTCTGATACCATGTTAAGTTTTATGATCAGATTAGATAACACAATAATTCACACAAATGCACCGATATTATCCTAGGAAAACCTTCCTCTTGAAGGTGAGAAAACCCAGCAATGAAGTATAGTTTATTATTCCAAGTATGACAAGTAATGTTACAATGATTCACTTCACTCTTTGAAGTAAGTGATTCACCCTTGACTGTTGTAACCAATAAGAACTGATGTAGCCATGAGGACTGCTTAATGAAGGTCAATCCTTATTCAATCTAACATCTAGATTGATGAATCTCCTAGAGAAAGAGAGCACACCACTAATGAATGAATACGATTTGCTAGAGGAACACGAACTGCTGAAGGATATCATTGTTGTTGTCAAAGAAGGAGACAATTTGATCTGAATGCCTGATTTACTTATGTATTAATCATTCAATGCCTTTGGAGGATGGAGACAAAGTCTTATATATGGCCAATATGTGTTCCTTTAACCATCATGACTCTTTCAAGAGTCGATCATCATAAAAGATCATCTCTTCATTAACACGTACCAAGGGTGGCAGGTTTAGTTGTTAAATGATATCTGAAGAGGGGGAAACAGATTTGAAAGGTAATCTCATCAAAACATAACGAAATAAACATGCAGAATGCTAAAATATCATTAAAAGACCATCTCACCTTGCTATTTTACCTTCTCCTTTGGATTGAGCTTGATGAAGTGAAGGCACCCCTTGATAATGCTCCACTTGATGTGCTCCTTTGATTGTTGGATGTGGATGGCTCTCCAATATTGTGTACAAATGAGAAGGATGAATGATAAGGATGAGATGATCAAGTTGCCAAGATGATTTCTTGGGCTCAAAAGGGCAGCATAAGCTTACTGGATTTCAAGATGTTCAAATGAAGGAATGGAACCCTATTTTATAGGAAGAGGAGAGGAAAATGGATGGCTAGGATGAATTCAAGATGAAGGGCTAAGATTTACTTGTGAGGTCACACAAGGTCCAAGAGAGGGTGTAGAGACCAAGAAATATGCCTTAAAGGCATTTCGTATCTCCACACTCTACAAGATGCATTGGAGGAATTAAAAATTCTCCAAAAATGGATATTATGGGGATTAGAAGAACAAAAAGGAATTAAAAATTCCTTGGGAGAGGGAAATGCCTAGAGGAATGTGAGATTTCGAAAATCTTACATTCATCTAGAAAAAGAGCATTTAAAGCTAGTGGTTGGATGAAAGGACAAAGAGTTGACTTTGTGGCTAATCATGATGATTAGCCATTAACGACTCATTAGGAGGGGGATTAGAGGAAATGTTAGGTGGGATTTATATTTGAAGGAGAATTTGACTAGGAGAGAAAATGAGTGGAGAGAATAAAAAATTAGAAAAATAATGTTAAGTGAGTTTAGGGAGTTTCTAGAAGAATTTATTAGGTTAATGATGAATTAAGAAGATGATTGTAGGAATCATGTAGGTTAACTAATTAATTGAAATTAATTAGCTAAGAGGAAGATTTGTGAGGATTTGATTTTTTTAGAAGAATAAAGAAAGGGATTGATTTATTAAATAAATCATATGCTATAGTGACAATATTAATTATATTTAATTAATATTGAGAAGAATTTTAATTAACATAATTAATTAATTAATTATGTGAGGAATTAAAAATAATTAAAATAATTAATTTTAAGTGTCTACATTTTGCCCCTCTTTCAAGTGAGGTGTGATGACGCATTGATTCAAAGAATAATCTTGTTTTGATGTTGATATTGGTTTGATAGGATGCCCCGGCTCTTGATTTATAGATTACGGTATGGTGATGCCCCCTCGGGAGATCAATTGAGGTATTTGATCTTTGGAGTTTTGCAAAATTGATATCCTGATAGATTTGATTTGATTTGATTGATAAGATCTAAATTCAATATGGTTTCAAGAAGAATTCATCCTGTATAAGACAAAGATGATCAAAGTGTCTGGTTTCAGGAAGGATTCATCCTATATAAGACATGATTGATCACAACGTCTAGTTTTAGAAATGATTCATCCTGTATAAGACATGATAAGAGTGTCTGGTTTCAGGAAGGATTCATCCTGTATAAGACATGATTGATCACAACTTCTGGTTTCAGGAAGGATTCATCCTGTATAAGACATGATCGATCACAACGAACATCTGGTTTCAGGAAGGATTCATCCTGTATAAGACATGATCAGAGCGTTTGGTTCCAGGAAGGATTCATCCTGTATAAGACATGATCATATCACAACGTCTGGTTTCAGGAAGGATTCATCCTGTATAAGACATGATCAGATCACAACGTCTGGTTTCAGGAAGGATTCATCCTGTATAAGACATGATCAGATCACAACATCTGGTTTCAGGAAGGATACATCCTGTATAAGACATGATCGATCACAACGTCTGGTTTCAGGAAGGATTCATCCTGTATAAGACATGATAAGAGCGTTTGGTTTCAGGAAGGATTCATCTTGTATAAGACATGATCAGAGCATCTGGTTTCAGGAAGGATTCATCCTGTATAAGACATGATAAGAGCGTTTGGTTTCAGGAAGGATTCATCCTGTATAAGACATTATCAGAGCATCTGGTTTCAGGAAGGATTCATCCTGTATAAGACATAATAAGAGCATCTGGTTTCAGGAAGGATTCATCCTGTATAAGACATTATCAGATCACAACGTCTGGTTTCAGGAAGGATTCATCCTATATAAGACATGATCAGATCACAACATCTGGTTTCAGGAAGGATACATCCTGTATAAGACATGATCGATCACAATGTCTGGTTTCAGGAGGGATACATCCTGTATAAGACATGAATCAGAATCAGAATTGATTATGTAAGGAAAAAAAAGAAAAATAGAGGAAGAAAAATTAGGGTGGAAGGGATAAATGAGGAAGATATATGAAGTAGTCATGAGGTATTTGGAAAGAAGAATAAGAGATGCGAGACCACGGAGGAAAATGGGGGCAATTGAGAACTCCATGGGATTATTGAGTTTAGGATTTGATGGAATGATGGTGAGATTTTGTGCACAATAAATGTGGAGAGACAACCTAGTTTGATGTTGTCCTAAGTGACTTGCACCATTGATTATAGAAATCAAGATGCCATGAGAAACCCAGGGCATGGACTAACTTTGTAGACAAACGAGAATTTCTTGCACACAACAATGCAAGTGTTAAGAAACACTAATACAAAGTTGTGGGTTTGTGCAAGGAAACCCTCAAACACACCGATACCTCTTGTACACAAGAAGGTAAGTGTTGATAAACACTAGTACCAGGTCACCGGTTTATACAAGAAGGATCCAAAACATGCCATACTATGAAATATGCCCCAGTATGCACCTATCATAACATACATGGATATGGAAGAACCCAGGCAGTCGTAAATAGTGGCAGTCGTAAGGCAAAAGATGCAAGCCTATATGAAAAGATCTAACAAAATCTAACAAGTCTCTTCCTTGTGACCAAATGATACCTCTTGCCAAGAGTAGAACTAGGATGGACTTGGGATTGTTTCTCAAGACTTCTTGAAGCTTATACAGAGGCATAAAAGCTCAGTTTCACTGGGACGTTTCTTGTTCATGACTTAGGTGAAGACTCATCATCATACGCATGTTTTATTAGGAGGCAGAAAAGAAGGAATGTTGTGCATGGGTGGGCTGGATGGCAGATGATTTGTAGTATCGACATGATAGACAGTGGATCCGGTTATTTACCTTGGTGCCTGCACAGAGGTTTTCACCAAGATACTTGCCCATAGCGCCACGAATTGTTTGTCTTTCTTTTTCTGATTTTTTTTTTTAATTTTTTTGTATCATAAGGTGCCTGTTTGCCAGGTTTGCACCAAAGTGACAATTTTTTTTCAGGATCTTTTTTTTTTCTTTTTTTTTTTTTTGACAATTTCAGACTTTCTAAGGACTAAGCATAAAACCTTTTGAGGTGCATGATATTCATCGGATCATCCAAAGGATCACCTTCAGGAGTAGCCAACTGATAAGCTCCTAATCCATATTTCGTTGTGATTACATATGGTCCAAGCCAATTAGGCTTGAACTTACCTTTCTTTTCTCTTTCTTGTAGATTTTTTCTGATTCTCCATGAGGACAAGATCACCAACTTGGAATTCTCGGGTTCTAACTTTTTTATGATAACTCATGCGCAAACGGTTTTGATATACCCGGAGATGATTCAAGGCCTTAAGGCGCCTTTCATCTAACTGTGTGGGAGAAAAAGTGACACTAAGCAAACATGCCCTAATCTCACTTTCAACCACACACTTGTGGAATACGAAAGAGCCTAGAGGTATCACACAATTGGCTACTTCTTCTTGTGGAAGAGAGAGCCACGGGCTACCTATTAGGATTTCTATTCCTTTGTTGTAATTGAAAGATGAAATGATGCAAGTTCAATCCCTAACCCCAAAGTGCAAGTATGAACTAATAACAAGATTACAGAATTGAACTTAAATGATGGAAAGATGTAAACACAAGGACAAGACAAGAATGTAAATGTGTACCTGGTGTTAAAATATGAATGAAAATGTTCAGGACGGGGGCACGGGCACCACTGTCCTGATTCTACCCTTGAAACTGCTCCGGAAACTGCTGTTTTGCAAAGCTGTCAAAAATGCTGAAAGCTGCTGTCAGGAGGACCAGGGCGCCCAGCGCCCCTGTCCTGGTAGGACCAGGGCGCCCCACACCCCTGTCCTAGTCTTTTGCTCTGAAATTTAGTGGGAAGTTCTGTCTCAGTCTGCTTCTCCCGGATCTGCAACTTGCGGCGTCGTCCGAGTCCCGAAACCTGTACTTATATCTGAAAAGGTGTTGTGGGCGGCTATATAGGGTTTTGCCTTAGTCAAACCCCCGCTTCGGTGATTTCCACCTCCACGAATAGCCAATTTGTATTGTAAAATGTATTGTGTGTGCAGACCTAGTGTGTGTGCAAGGTCCTAAAATGCAAGAAAGCAAACTAGAGCAACCTAGAAAGTAAACCCTAATTGCTTGTAAATGATAATGTAAATGCTCTAAACCAAGATGCAAAGTGATCTAAAGCATGAATAAGTGATGTAATTGAAGCTTATGCAAAGACATGAAAACAACATGAAATCATACCCAACCCTCAAGGGAGGAGTACAAGCCAATCTTCAGTCGGTAATCTCCTATTGTTCTTCAATGTCTTCCAAGCCCTAAATGGATGCATGAAATTGATAAATGCTTGATAGAAGGATGTTGAATGTTGTTGAAGTCTTCAAAGATCTGCTCTTTCGCTGCATATGAGGTTCCTGAAAAACAAAAATCGGATCCTTTCAAATGAAGAAAGAGAGCTCTTATATATGAAACCCTAGGTCTTAATTTCGTCTTTTGGCCGACCTAGAGATTGAATATCCCACCAATTTCTTGGGGTTAAGCTTTATTTTATGATTGGATCGCGCTCCTAAAATTTTGGGAAAAATGTCCGGGACCATGTTGCACTCCGGGCGCCATGGTCCCGACAACTTTTCACCAAATTTTCAGGACTGTCGGATATGATGATTTTAGAGAGAATCCCGAAGTTACAGGTGATTTCGAGATGTTTTGACCCCCGAAATCAAGCCCCCAAGTTCAAAATAGGACCTAATCAGGGTTTTTGATTAAATGATGTATTGGAAGAATAAAGTGAAAAGGGCACACTTTAATGAAAAGGGCCCAATTTTATGATATAGGAGATGATAAAATAGAACCTTAGACCTAATTAATTTAATTAATTAAGTGCTAAAGGGGAAATGTAATGCAAAATACAAAATGCGCCAAGGCGGGTGCTAAACTAGGTGTGAAATTGTACCACCCTAGCAAGTGCGTACAATTTACGACGCTACATTTAGCCCCCACTTTAGTGGTCATATGAACACTACGTGCATATGCAAGCTAAAGTATAGAAAAGTAAACATTATTTGAAAAAGGATATATCCATAATTCTGTCGAACGAAGCCCCCAGCGGTATCTGCAGTACACAGTTAGGAACCGCACCCTACAAAACACACGTTAGATCACAAAATCACCTAATGCTTACTAAGGAAGGTGATGAAAATTCGAGGATAGCTATATGCCCCCCCCTGTTTCGGCTTGCTAATTTTAGTGAGTTGAAACAGGGTATCATGTTTACCACTTCGAATTGTTAAAGAATATTGATGACAGATGCTCACAAGAAGATTTGATATGAGATCAAAAACTAATGGAGAATCATTTGGTAAGAAAGAGGACTAAATCTCAATTCCAACACAACAAAGAGTGTGAGGATTTGAGAGTTCTCTTAACACAAGATGAAGGATGTAAATGGAAACAAAATGCAAAGAGAAGAAAAGAAAGGAAAAAAGCATGAATACACACATTGGTGATCTATGAGAAGAATAGTGAGAGAGAAAACATGGACTTCTCACCCCTAGATCTTGTCTAGGTGATCCATGGAAAAAGGACATGGAAAACTAGCCCCTAGAGTCTGTCTAGGTGATCCATGTAAGGGAGGAGAGTGAGAAAGTCTAGCCTTATGCCGCTAGTTCCACTTAACCTCGTGCATGTGTGTGTAAGGGAGGTTAGAAGCACCTCATAGGAGTCTATGCCCGAGTATGCTACAACCTGTATATGTATAGTACAAAAGCGTGACATCTCGCTCTAAGATTCTGTGCTCTGGTTCTGAGAATAATCACCTTGCATAAAAGGAAAATGGAGACATCTCGCTCTAAGAGTCTGTGCTCTGGTTCCGAGAATGACCCATTGCTCAAAAAGTGTAATGTTTATGTCATAAGTAAAGTAGAACAAGGATACCTACCTTCATCACAAAAGAAGATACCCCAAAAATGCAACAATGTCATAGATCCAAGCAAGGGAGTTTTTGCACTCTTTAAGCAAGGATAAGATAGTTGAAAAGGGATATCTTGTAATATGTGTAAAGGAGATCCTTAGAGGAGAAGAGATCTTTGTACAAAAGACATCTATCCCTGAGAGGAATTGTCTTAGACAAATATAACATCTTCTAGAATAAGACAAAGAAGGGAATGAGAATGCAATACTTCCTTCTTTTGCGAGGTGAAAGTGATTCTTAATGAAGGATGACGCTCTTTTTAACCCAATTGGGAGAGTGAATTCATTATGGATGTATTTTACCAAGTGCAAAAGAGGTTGTAGTCAAGGACTTACACCTCTTGTAAGAGATAATCCTTGAATAAACAACAACAAATGCATACAAGGAATAACATCAAGTAATAAATTTCACACCATCCACGAAATAGGAAAAAGTGGATCCTTAGATAAAAATAAGGAAAGATCATTGCCTCCCAAGGATAAGGACAATGAGAAGGACTTACACAATCTTCTAGGGAGAGATTTGGACATAAGCAAAAGAAGAGATGTATGAAATCACTCTTGTCCCCATAGGAACAAGAAAATTAGGCTATTATGTTGCTTCAAAAATATGATTGCACTTGAAATTGTACCATCATGAATGACAATGAGCCCCCAGTATATGAGCTACCAATGTCACATAATGATGAGCAACATAACAGCCATTAATGTTATTTAAAGACATGATAGATTAAATGAGGTATTTGAATATGACATGCTAAATGCTCAACTATAAGTGAGATCAAAAACATGTATAAAATGATAAAAATTGAAGAAGAAAAGTCACATGAAATCTTAGAAGAGGAATGAGTGTAATTTATTAGAGCCTTATCCCTAGAGGAAAGGACTTTATGATGAATAGGAAATAAAGATTCATAAGTGGATTTAGAAATTTGAGGGGAGTCATAAAGAGATTTGTTCATCGCCAAGATTTCCTTATGAGGGGAATGAGAGTTGATAGAAGTAGAAGATGATTTAGTTGAAGTGAGATCATCATCACTACTAAATATAGCATTCACATTGAGAGATGGTCTTTTAGATGCTTTGGTACGTTTGCAGGGATTATAGCCGAGTCCAAAGGCATAATTGTGAAAATTAGTCTCTAGAGGAACTTTTATCCCTTGTTCATGAGCACCACAACCATTTCCATGATACCCATGCTTAGCAAAAATGTGAAAACCACGACCATAATGATCAGCCATTTCAGGAAGAGAGGGTGGTTTTTCATAAGACAAAGAATCAAACTCTTCATAATTAGAGGTGTGAGGAGAAGAAGTTTGAGAGGTGGCCACAAAATTATTGCTCATAGGTTCAGGTAAGACTGATTGATCTCTAGTTTCTTCCTTCTCTTTACCTTTAAGATCTCTAGGAGGAACCCTATACTCACCTACAAAGGTGGGATTAAAATCAAGGGATCCCCAATCATCCTCTGCGAGAACCTTCTCAGGATCAAAAGCCTTTTCATGTGTAGACTCAAGTCGAGAAGGATCTTCTTCAGGAGCTTCAGACTCATCCAAAGAATTTTGATTATTAGAGGGTGATGATTCATCCATAGGTATCTTGTTTAACGAGTCATCACTAGAAGAGGAAGGCTTAGAAGAACTCCCTTTGGAAGTAGATGTTTGCAAACAAGCCTGAAGATTAGTATCACCTATCAAGGTATATGTCTTATTGTTATAAATAAATTTAACTTGTCTATGCAATGTAGAGGGGACAGCTTGCATACTGTGAATCCAAGGTCTCCCTAATAACAAGTTGTATGTTAGATTTCCCGACATAACATGGATAGGAGTGGGCAAAGTAACAGGTCTCACTGTGATGGGTAAGGTGATAATACCTAATGAAGACTTAGCCACATTATCAAAGCCTCGAATGGGATGAGAGTCAGGCTCAATAAGGGATGTATCCACATTCATCTTATGCAATAGATTAATGCTACACACATTAAGGCCAGAACCATTATCTACCAGTGTTCGTCTTATAGCAGTGTCATTTATGATAACCACAATCATCAAGGGATCATATTGATGTTGAATTTCACTAGTAGGCAACTCATCTTGGGTAACCACAATTTGAGCTTTAGGATTCATCACAGAGTTAACCAAAGACACTATATTACTAGATGTATTAGGTGGAGGCACATTCAAATCTTTCAAGGCATCTTGTAATATTCCATGATGAGCGGAAGAAGTTTGGATCAAATCCCAAAGGGATATCTTAGCAGGGGTAGCTTTAAGTTGTTCTATGAGATCATATTCCTTACCAAGAACTTGTGAAATTCGCGGAGCTTGCGGAAGAATTGGTTGAGAAGGAGGAAGTGAAGTTGTGATAACTGGAGGAGGATTAGGTTACCTATTGTTTCTTGTGTTATAGGTATGGGCAACCGCATGATAACTCTCTCTAGTCAATTGCTTAGCATACTCATAAGGGCTCTTAGTAGAATAACCTCCTTGCACAGTAATAATAGGTTTCTTAGGAGTGCAAAAAGAATCATTAGCATAACCACCTTGAACCACTAAGATAGGCTTACTTAAAGGTTGAGAATTTTGAGAAGGACAAGCACCTTGGACAGTGAAGAGAGGTTTGTTAGGTGTTTCATTCACATGTATCAAATTGATTGAGGATGGTTTAGAGGAATGAACAAAAGTGTTGGAAGAATTATTGATAGTCTTCTCTTGCACTAAAACCTCATCACGAATTAAATCAATTTTAGGAGAGAGACAAGGGGTAGGCATTGATGTCCTAGTAGGAAGAGGAAAGGTCATATCATCCTCTATCATCAAATGATCTACATGGGGAATAAACTCTCTAGGAGAAGGATCAACATTACTCTCTAAAGTCTCACTTTGGAGAGGGAGACCTATGAAAGAAATGTTAACCATCTTGCTTTGAACTAGGGTTTCCTTATGAGTAGAACCAAATTGAGGAGAGGGAGATGCTTTATTTTTAGAGGGAGAATAATTAAGATTCAAGGAAGGTGAGAAACTATCAAGGGAGTTTTCAATCTTGATTTCATCCCCTTTGGCTAGGGGTAGAGAATAATCTATACCTTCTTCTAATGGTTCATCCCAGATAGTGAAGTGGTTGAAAGGAATGTTTGAAGTATTGTTAATTTCGGGAGAGGAGATAACATTGTTTATTAATTCCTCATCCTTAGAAGGGAGAGCATCAATAGATGTGTTAAACTCATCCTCTTTCCTCAAAATATGTTCAATATGATCTTTAGGGGAGAGAGAATTAAGGAAAGTGCTTATTATTTCATCTTCTTTCTCTAAGGGATGCTTATGGGTAAGACAAACTTTAGGAGAAGGGTAAGCATTTATCATTAATTCATCATCTCTAGTGGGAATTTTGTTAGAAAAGGAAATGCCATCAATAGGAAATGTAGGGATAATGTCATCTTCTTGCACAAAAGGATCCTCGTGAAGGGAGTGTTTTTTAGGAGGAACATGAACATATTTATCCAAAGATTCATGCTTAGGAAGGAGATCTTTGAAAGAAGTGTTCATAACCTCTTGTTGCACTAACATGCCCCCATTGGAAGGACCGACTTTAGGAGAAAATAATTCAGTGTCCATCAATACCTTTTCACTTAGAGAGGCATCATGGAGGGAAGGTGAAGTAACATTAAGAAAGGTGTTTATGATATCATTCTCTTCCTCTAGGATAGCTAAATAGGAAGGGCACATTTTAGGAGAATTATCAAGATCACTCTTAAAGACTTCATCCTTAGAGCATGGGAGAGTCTCAAAGGGATTGGTAGAAACTCTTTTAGGCACTAAAATGTTGTTATAGATGGGGGGAGGTTCTTTAGGAGAAGGAAAAATTGAAACAAGGGAAGCTAACCCATTATCACATCTATGAAATGAATGCATCATGACAACAATTTTCCTTTTTCAAATGATAACACATGCAAAATAGAAGGAAATGTTTAATTTTAACCAATGCAAGCACTTAGAATGTAGATTTAGAAAATGAAATTTATGATTCAAATGAGTTCCTAAATCAGATTTGAAATTATTGATCCCAATTAAGCTATCCACAAGTTCAACTTTGAATTGAAAAATTAGGGTTTTAGCAAAAATTTCCTCTAAATTTTTGAATCTTGCAAGAAATTGAAACTTGTAAATACAAATTTGAATTTGAAATAGCATAAACACTCAAATTTGAAAACATAAATTAGAGAAGATTGGAGTTCACGTCGGGTTCACCAAAATGTGTGGGAGAAAAAGTGACACTAAGCAAACATGCCCTAATCTCACTTTCAACCACACACTTGTGCAATACGAAAGAGCCTAGAGGTATCACACAATTGGCTACTTCTTCTTGTGGAAGAGAGAGCCACGGGCTACCTATTAGGATTTCTATTCCTTTGTTGTAATTGAAAGATGAAATGATGCAAGTTCAATCCCTAACCCCAAAGTGCAAGTATGAACTAATAACAAGATTACAGAATTGAACTTAAATGATGGAAAGTTGTAAACACAAGGACAAGACAAGAATGTAAATGTGTACCTGGTGTTAAAATATGAATGAAAATGTTCAGGACGGGGGCGCGGGCGCCACTGTCCTGATTCTACCCCTGAAACTGCTCCGGAAACTGTTGTTTTGCAAAGCTGTCAAAAATGCTGAAAGCTGCTGTCAGGAGGACCAGGGCGCCCAGCGCCCCTGTCCCAGGGACCAGGGCGCCCAGTGCCCCTATCCTAGCAGGACCAGGGTGCCCCACGCCCCTGTCCTGTTCTTTTGCTCTGAAATTTAGTGGGAAGGTCTGTCTCAGTCTGCTTCTCCCGGATCTGCAACTTGCGGCGTCGTCCGAGTCCCGAAACCTGCACTTATATCTGAAAAGGTGTTGTGGGTGGCTATATAGGGTTTTGCCTTAGTCAAACCCCCGCTTCGGTGATTTCCACCTCCACGAATAGCCAATTTGTATTGTAAAATGTATTGTGTGTGCAGACCTAGTGTGTGTGCAAGGTCCTAAAATGCAAGAAAGCAAACTAGAGCAACCTAGAAAGTAAACCCTAATTGCTTGTAAATGATAATGTAAATGCTCTAAACCAAGATGCAAAGTGATCTAAAGCATGAATAAGTGATGTAATTGAAGCTTATGCAAAGACATGAAAACAACATGAAATCATACCCAACCCTCAAGGGAGGAGTACAAGCCAATCTTCAGTCGGTAATCTCCTATTGTTCTTCAATGTCTTCCAAGCCCTAAATGGATGCATGAAATTGATAAATGCTTGATAGAAGGATGTTGAATGTTGTTGAAGTCTTCAAAGATCTACTCTTTCGCTGCATATGAGGTTCCTGAAAAACAAAAATCGGATCCTTTCAAATGAAGAGAGCTCTTATATATGAAACCCTAGGTCTTAATTTCGTCTTTTGGCCGACCTAGAGATTGAATATCCCACCAATTTCTTGGGGTTAAGCTTTATTTTATGATTGGATCGCGCTCCTAAAATTTTGGGAAAAATGTCCGAGACCATGTTGCACTCCGGGCGCCATGGTCCCGACAACTTTTCACCAAATTTTCAGGACTGTCGGATATGATGATTTTAGAGAGAATCCCGAAGTTACAGGTGATTTCAAGATGTTTTGACCCCCGAAATCAAGCCCCCAAGTTCAAAATAGGACCTAATCAGGGTTTTTGATTAAATGATGTATTGGAAGAATAAAGTGAAAAGGGCACACTTTAATGAAAAGGGCCATATTTTATGATATAGGAGATGATAAAATAGAACCTTAGACCTAATTAATTTAATTAATTAAGTGCTAAAGGGGAAATGCAATGCAAAATACAAAATGCGCCAAGGCGGGTGCTAAACTAGGTGTGAAATTGTACCACCCTAGCAAGTGCGTACAATTTACGACGCTACACTAACAATTCTAGCTCTCGTAAGCGGGCAATTATGTATTCTTCCTTTGGTAGGATGTTTTGAAGCGATACCCTTAGAGAGGGGATCTCGATCTCAAGGGGAAGGATAGCTTCGGAACCAAATACTAGGGAATAAGGAGTGGCACCTATGGGGGATGCGGATGGAGGTGCGGTAGGCCCACAATGCAGGATGGATTTTGAGGTGCCAATCACGGCCCGCTTCATTGACTGTCTTTTTGAGGATTTTTATTAGGGTTTTATTAGGAGCCTCAGCTTGGCCATTGCCTTGGGGATAATATAGAGTGAAGAAGCAGTGTTGGATATTGAATTTTTTGCCGAGTTCTTTGACATCCTAGTTTTTAAATTGTTTACCATTATCTGTGATGATAACTTTTGGGATGCCATATCGGCAGATTAGGTAATTCAGCATGAATTTGGATATTTGCTTGCCGATGGTGAAAGTAAGAGGGATAGCCTCTACCCACTTGGTGAAGTATTCGGTGGCGGTAATAATGAATGTATGTCCGTTGGAAGATGAAGGGTGGATTTTCCCAATGAGATCAAGCCCCCACTGCGAGAAGGGCCATGGTGTAATGAATGGATGCAATTCTTGTGACGGTGCATGAATCTTGTCACCATGCTGCTGGCAAGGGATGCATTTCTTCACATAGTTGTATGCATCTTCTTCCATTTTAGGTCAATAGTATCCCATTCTCAAAAGTTTTTTAGCCAATGTGAGTCCACTTGAGTGTGCCCCACAGATGCCCTCATGTACTTCGCGTGATGCCCATTCGGCTTCTTGTTTATCTAAACACCTTAGGAGGGAACCATCAAAATGCCTTCTGAACAAGGTGTCTACAAGGATGGTGTAACGAGCACATCGGCGGATGAAAGTTTCTTGTTGGGTTTTGGTGAGATGTGGGGGAATGGTGTTGTCTTTGAGGAAAGCGAAGGTTTCTTGGTACCAAGGGGACTCTGGACCAATGAGAACACACACCATTCCATATTTTGGTAGTTCGTATGCCGGTATAAACAATTGCTCGACCAAGAACTCGCACTTCTGACTGTGTGCTGGCATTTGAAGGAGGGAGCCAATGGTGGCCATTGCATGTGCAGCCCTGTTGTTTGTTCGTGGGATTTGATCAAACTTGATTGTCATGAAATGTTGCTTAAGATCTTCAACCATGGTACGGTAGGGAAGGAGTTTATCATCTTTTGTCTGGTATTCATCATTGACTTGTTTTATGATGAGCTGGGAATCGCCATAGACTTGTAATTCCTTTATTTTCCAGTGGATAGCCAAGCATAAACCTGTGATGAGGGTCTCGTATTCTGCTATGTTATTAGTACATGCAAAGGCTATCTTGTATGATTTGGGGATGTCATCTCCTTGAGGTGTGACCAATAATATTCCTGCCCCCGATCCATTTTGATTGTAGGAGCCATCAAAATACAATTTCCATGTGGAGGATGTGGCAACAGTCATAATGAACTCATTTGGTAATTTCGTGAGAAGAGGATGGTCGCCTGGAAGTGGAGCTTTAGCCAACTAATCTGCAATATCTTGTCCCTTAATTGCCTTTTAGTCCACATATTTGATGTCAAACTCACTTAGAAGCATGAAACATTTAGCCGTTCTGCCAGTGAGAGCAACTTTGGACAAGAGATATTTAAGTGGATCAATTTTAGCAATTAATTTTGTCTTATTATTTAGCATATAGTGTCGTAGTTTCTATGTGTTGAACACTAATGCCAAACATGCTCTTTCAAAGGGGGTGTAATTGATTTCATATCCTACCAACGTCCGACTAATGTAGTAAATGGCGTGTTCCTTCCCTTGATCATCTGTTTGCACCAATAATGCCCCCAATGCCACTGTAGTAGCACATATGTACAAAATGAGGGGTTTTCTAAGGGTAGGTGGCATCAAAACTGGAGGTGATGCTAGATATTCTTTTAATTTTTCAAAGGCCTTTTGACAAAGACAATCCCATTTGAATTTTGTGTCTTTACATAACGGGTGTGCAAATGGATGGCACTTGTCGGCTAGCTGTGAAATGAAACGCCTGACAGACTGGAGTTTTCCCTGGAGACTGCGTAGTTGTCTGAGAGTTTTTGGCAGAGGCATTTCCATAATATTTTTTACCTTTGCGGGATCAACCTTGATGCCTCTGCAGGAAACACTGAATCCTAGTAGTTTTCCCGATGTGACGCCAAACACACACTTTTTGGGATTTAGGCACAACTTGTATTTTTCCAATCTTTTGAAGATCTGTTTTAGAATAGGGATGTGATCTTGTCTTGTCTTGGATTTGCCTAGCAGATCATCCACATAGTCCTCCATAATTTTGTGCAAGAGGTCATGAAAAATTGTTGTCATTGCTCGTTGATATGTAGCTCTAGCATTTTTAAGGCCAAAAGGCATGACCCGGTAACAGAAAGTACCCCATGGTGTTGTGAATGTTGTTTTATGCTAATCCTCATCTGCTATCCTGATTTGGTTGTATCCAGAAAACCCATCCATTAGCAATAGCATTTCATGTCTTGTTGTAATATCCACAATCATATCTATGTTTGGGAGCAGGAAATCATCTTTAGGACAAGCTATATTTAGATCTTGGAAATCTGTGCAAATGTGGATGCCCCCAGCAGGTTTGCCGACAGGCACAATGTTGGAGACCCATTCAGCGTAGTCTATGGGTTTGATAAATTCTGCGTCTAACAACTTTTGAAGTTCTGCCTTGACCAAGAGAGCAATATGCGGGTACATTTTGTGAAGTTTTTGTTTTACAGGTTTTGCATCTGGGCGAACGGCGAGATTGTGAACCACCAAGGCAGGATCCAACCCTGGCATATTGGAATAGGACCATGCAAAATTGATTTTAACCTCTGTAAGGAAGTTGATAAAGTCTTGTTTCTCGATTTCGGTGAGGGATTTGGCAATGAGCACATTTTTCGGAATGACTTCGGTGCCCATGTTGATGATGTTTGTTTCTTCTATCAACAAATTTGATTTGTCCTGTGGAAGGTAACCAATTGTAGGGAGGTCAAATCCCTCATCGTCAAGTGCCTTTTCTAGGTTTTCACTTTCAGATACACCCTTTGTTTTTATTTCTTGTTCATCCGAAGGCGCCTCAGGGAGGTTTTCACCTAGGAAATCATATCTTTTTCTTTTATAATTTTTTTTGTGGATAAGGGCATTGACTTGACTACCAAAGTATCCCTTTTCGTGTAGTTGAATACCCTCAATTCTATTATAGTCTTTCATATTTTGCATTGTTAGGAGAGCAATGAGAGCATTATCGTTGACGCAGATATCTAAATTGGGTTTGTCTTGTTGGCCCCAGTCAATGAGTTCAGGATGGACAAGATGTAGCTCATGTGAAGTGGGAGGGGTTACGAGGGTGATGGTATTGATGTAAGCATCAAAGAAGGTATCTTTCTCATATTCATAAAGCATTTCATGGAATTCCTCTTCGTCAGCGCTTTCGATATCCAAAGAAGGACTAGAAGGGGCACCGGCGATAGTAATCTTAGGCACCGGGGTGTACCCCAAGCCTCTGTTGTATCTGTAGGAGATAGGATTTATGGGTGCTTTTCTTCCTTTTTCCTCTGGTCCCAGATCGTGTCCTTTGTAACCCCTTTTTTCAACTATGGCAAATGCTTTTGGGTACATTTATTTGGATATTCTTGTTGGATCATCGTCCTCTTCCCGATATAGCCATGAAGAGATATCTGCTTCGAGGTTCTCGTTATCAAGTGGGCCCCATTGCTGGAAGGTGGTGTTTTGGCATTGCATGACTGGTTTCAGGTCCTTTTTTAGCTCTTTTGGTTTGCCAAATGACTTAGGAGAGAGAGGGAGGTTGCCTATTAATAAGACGTCCTCCAATTTGTATTCTCCACAGCCATTGTCCAAGATCTTGATTTGATTATTTGGTTGGGATGATGTGGAGGCAACATTTGATGTGTCAAATGGAGGCATTGACAAAGGTCTATTTAGTGGGCAATGATATAGATGCTTCCCTTCTAATAGTTTGCAATATTGAAAAGGTTGGGGATCACCTTTGATAGTGATCACTTTTCCATTATAGGGGAATTTGATGCATTGGTGATAGGTGGAGGGTACGGCCTACAAGGAATGAATCCATGGCCTCCCGAGGAGAATGTTGTAGGGGAGATCAAGATCAAGTACTTGGCAAGGGGTTTCAATTGTAATGGGGCCCACTTGAAGAGGTAAGGTGATCACGCCCTTTGAAATTCTTTCCGCATCATCATATGCCTTTATTGTGATCCTTCCTGATGTGTCTATCAGATCCTCAGAAAGTCTCAATTGTTTTATTAATTTGTATGTACACAGATTAAGCCCAGATCCACCGTCTATCAGGATATGTTTGACCTTATGCTTGTGGATGAGAGCTTCGATGTGCAAAGGTTTGTTATGGTCCTCATCTGCGAGAGCATCTTGGGAGTTAAATATAATGTGTTGCTGGGCAGCAAGGTTTCCGATGAGGGTTTGAAATTGGGTGGCGTTGATGTTATCAGGAACGCATGATTGGAGAAGGGCTTGTTTCAAAATTTCTTTATGGACCAAAGAAGTCTTGAGAAGTTCCAAAATGGAGATCTGCGCGGGTGTCTTCCCAAGTTGATCAAGGAGGTCATATCGGCGGGTGGAAGACATGGGTGGGGGGTTTGGTGGGGGAGGAACTCCTTGGATGGTGACTCTTCCTCGGCGTGTAGTTGCATTACAGTCATTCTGGAAATGGGAGGTGGAAGGCGTGGCACCTTGAATGACTATTCTAGCCGGATTTGGTCTACTTTGGGAAGGAGGATTAACTCCTTGCATGGTTATGACATTGAAATGATTGTCTGCAGGTTCAATGCGACTTACTAAAAAAACAAAACCAGTTACGTGATTAGCGTAGTCATAATCCATTGCGTTAGATGATGAGCCTTTTCCTTTATCGTGCTTTGGGAAGGGTTCCTGGTACATTTTGAGTTTGTCATTGTTATTACCAGGTTTTGCATTTGCTACCTCAATCTCACCTCTATCAATGAGATCTTGTATGTAGATCTTCAATTTCATACACTTTCATGTATCATGTCCCTTGATACGATGGTATTCACAATATTGATTTTCATTATACCATCTTGGTTTAGGTTGATTGGGATCAAATGGGCGAGTGATTGGAAAAGCCACTATACCTGCTTGGACAAGTTTTTGAAACACCACTTCAATAGGCTCAGCAAGAGGAGTGAAATCTCTTGGAGTCTTGTTATTCAATCGGGGTGGTCGTCCTTGGATTGAGACATTGTTGTGAGTTTTTTGAGATTGATTTGAATTGTTTTGATTGTTGAATTGATGAATATTGGTGGTGGATTTTGGGGGAGCGGCCACAGTTTGGACCCGCTTTGCATCAGTTACACCATCATTGACCACGTTTTTATTTTGAGCCCAAAATTTTGGCTTGTCATTATGATAAGAGGATGAACTTTGTGATGACTTATGGTAATGTTTCAAGGTTCCTTCCTCCAACAAGACACGTTCGAGGGCGAGGCCCTTATCGGTCAATTTTTGGAAGGATTTGATACATTGAGATATTAAAGGTCTTGAAAGTTCAGGTACCAAGTTCTTTTGAAATAGTTCAATTTGATGTTGTTTTGGCATGTCCCACTGGAATTTTTTGATAAGATGTCGCCATCTTTGTAGGAAATTGGCGAAGGTTTCTCCAAGCCTTTATTTTGTATTACATAGGTCCATCATAGAAACATCATTACCCATGTTGTATGCATAGTGGGCCACAAATTTTTCTGTCAAGTCTGGAAAAAAGACAATGGAACCTCGTAGTAAAGATGAGAACCATGTCAGGGTGTCTCCCGTGAGACTCTTGGGAAAGAGTCTGTGAAGATAAAGGTCACTATAGGAGACTTCTTGGCATAAGATGTGGAATTCTTGGACATGGTCACGAGGGTCTCCTTTGCCTTCATACTTGGTGAATTTAGGGATCTCAAATCCCGGGGGATATGGTGCAACTAATATAGATGGGTCGTAAGGACAAGGGCAAAACTCTTCGAATGAGTAAGATTTCCTTTTATTAGTCTTTTCTTTCATGTTTTTGATGATATTCTTCATGTCTTGAATTTCCTTGATGAGGTCTTGTTGTGGACTTTGATATTGATGGATTGTATCTGCCCCAAGAATTGGATGAACTAAAGAAGGTGCACCACCACCAATATATTGATATGATGAGGAGGTAGGAACGTGGGATGTGATGACCGATGTCGCTGGGGTTCGTGTGATAGTTGGTTGTGGTCTGCCAACTATTGTGACGGGATTGAATGTGGTCTAGATAAAATTTGCGACATTGTTGGGAAAAAGGGAAGTTTGTGGAATAGAAATATGTGGTTGAATAGAAGGAGGTGGTATAGAAGTTTGTTGGAGAATGGATGAGATTGAATTTGATAGTGGTATGGATGGTAAGGAGGAAGAAGGCGGGATGGAGACCATGGTGGGAGGTGTCGCGGGTGGCATTGATTGGGCTTGGATAATTGATGGGGCTGCAATTGATTGAGTTTGAATAGTAGGTGCAGCACTTTGTGTGGGAGCGAGTCTCCTTGTGGTTGTTGGACGAGAGCGGATCTATTAAATTCAAGTGGAAGTTGAGCTCCATGTTCAAGAAGAGTTTTCAGAAGTGCAGTAGGATCATGTTTAATAAACTTTTCTATCATCTCTTGGTTATAAGAATCCGCTAGGAAAGTTTTCACTTCCGAACAAAGTTCATCTTGGTTAACCATGTCAAGATTTTGGCTTTGATCTTGATCGCTTGGTTGCCCACTTTGTGTATGATCTTGCATGGGATTTTCATATAGGACACCAATGTCTGGCATGCCATATTGTTGATCAGCCATCTTTTTCTTTTGGGATCGAGTTGCGACCATACACGATATTTGTGATGAAAAGACTTAGGAAAAATGAGATGAAATGACTTAAAAAATTTGTGATGGAACGATTTTAGAAACTTGTGATGAAAGGACTCAAGAAATTTGAGGATGAAAGGACTTAAGAAATTTGTGATGAAAAGACTTAAGAAATTTGAGGATGAAAGGACTTAAGAAATTTGTGATGAAAGGACTTAAGAAATTTGTGATGAAAGAACTTAAGAAATTTGAGGAATTTGTGATGAAAGCACTTAAGAAATTTGTGATGAAAGCGATGAAAGGACTTAAGAAATTTGAGGATGAAAGGACTTAAGAAATTTGAGGATGATTGATGAAGAAGGTATGGTGGTGATGGTTTAGAAGAAAACTTGATGACTAGGTTGTCTTTGGCATGAACATGAAGGATCTATTTAAATGGAAAATTGTATGAAGGGATATGACCACCCTAATTTCGACGATAGTAGGTGTTTCAAAGGACAAACTTGAATGTTGACGTAGAGGATAAACTCTTAGCTTCTCTCTCAGGCTTATGAAAAATGGGACGGACGGAGTTTTGACGCAATTTTGGACTTGGTGTGGGTAATGACTTGAACAATTTGTTTGTATCTTGACAAATATTTTTGCAAAGTGTTTGGGGATAGTGATGTGTTTTTAGTCTACTCTTGGCAAGTATGTATCAAACAAAGCAAACACAATGATTAAATGCAGATTATCTCAAAGACACTCATGCTCATATACAACATTCTTAAGGCTGGCAAGGACAATAGTCATTGAATCCCAATTGGTTTCCCATCTACGCTTACCCAGAGCGAACACTTAGATACTTGACCCCACTGGCTCCCCTCCATGGCACTCACTTCTCAGGGCAGCCAAGCATCAATTCCCATGAAAACTTCTCATGGCGAACTTTGTGTCTCTACTAAGGGCTGTAAGAATATGGGTCGCTTTAGAGGTCCGACCTCCTGCACCAATGACTAGAGGGTTTTTGGCCACTATGAACAAGGTGTTAAGTAAGTCTTCTTGTTAGGAGCTACCCTTCAAAGTTACGCAAGCGCAATTGAGGCCTATAGCCCAACAAAGCACCAAGAACTTAGTAGTCGCGCAAGCATGATTGAGATCTCTAGGATCCTACTAAGCACCCAATGTGAGAGTGAACTCTCATATAGCCCCAACCATTAACCCTTTCATAGTCAATGGCCTATTTATTATAGTGAGTTGGGAACCCCAGGTCCGGGTGTACTCACTTGGGTTGTTCCCCTCTTACCTTCTCAAAGAGCAAGTTGGAAGGGCAGGCCCGCTAGAGGTAACACATAATCAAACAAGAAAAGGTTGGAGGGTCTGGATTTCTGATCATCTAGTAAGACGAGAGCATACTTTCCTACCTTTACACTTTTCTTAAAGACACATAAGACAAAGGTTCATTCCATTTTAATTAATATCTAGGTGCCTAATATAAATAAATGCACAATATTTGGTTGAATCAGCTAGGCAACCTGCAAAACCACTTGATTCGTAGTTTGAAAAATGGAGTCTTCAAAAAGCATCCTGCAAAACAACTTGATTAGTAGTTTGGAAAAATAATCTTCAACAAGCATCCTGCAAAAATTAACAAAATGACAAAAATATTTGTAGACACCTAAAATTGTCATGTCTAATTAAATAAATATTTTATTTATTTAATTATCTAAGCTTAATTCTTCTATTAATTAAATAAATCTTTATTTATTTAATTAATTCATTTATCCTCTTCTAGCCTTATTTCTCATTTAAATAAATACATTTATTTATTTAAATTATCCTTTTCCTAAATTAAATAAATATCTTATTTATTTAATTGATCCCATTTCTTCTATTAATTAAATAAATTTTTATTTATTTAATTAATTCATTATCTTTTTCTACACATGACACATGTCATTCATCTCTTAATTCATACACTACCTACCCCTTTCACTATTTTACTATTTCTTCTACCTACCCTCTAATCCTAGCCGACCTCCTTTTACACCTCTCAATCTCATCCCTCCATTTCATATTGTGTCTTTTATTTAAGGAGATGCTTTCTTCATTATCAAACCCTAATCGACAATCTTGAAGACTCGACTACACTACGATCCTACTTGCAACCACATTCCGTTCTTTGTTGAGCTCTTGTGCATATTAAAATCTGAGAGCAAATATATCAAGCAAGATCAATGGAGATAGGAAGAATGGAGATCAAAACCCTATTGGACATGTGATGGTATAATCTTTGTGATTTCATTTGATTTGCATTGTCTTAGGTAATCTTCATATGTTATGGTGGATCTTTGTTGTTGTTAGGCTAGGGTTTGGTGGTTGAATTCATTTAGCCTTTCAATATTGTTATTATTGTTATCCATTTTCACCATACACATTTTGGCACGCCCGGTGGGACTCTTGTCCCTTTGCATTTAACCTTTTTGTTGCAGATTTTGCATTTTTGAAGTTGCAGATCGGACATTTTCGATGACATTTTAGGTTTTTTTCGCATCTGCGAACTTTCGGATCGCGTCTTTGATTTTCAGGCGCGTCTGCGGAATCTGGAGTCGCGTCTGTGTTTTCGACAAGTTTTATTTTACAGGTTTCAGACAGGGGCGTCTGTGTTTCATGAGCGTGTCTGTGTTGTTTATATTCGCGTCTGTGTCAGAGAAGGGCGTCTGTGATTTTTTCCCACGTCTGTGCATCACAGAACCGCGTCTGTGTCATACAGAAGCGTCTGTGTCGGGGGTAAAAGCGTCTGTGTTTTTACTGTTTTGGAATTTTCAAATTTTCATTGATTTGGTTTTTTGGATTTCGTACTTAGGGTTTTAGATCTGGTTTATTTTTGGACTAACCCTTTTAGATCTAGCTAACTAAGTTTGTGCAGCTTGTCTTGGAAGCAAAAAACGTTTTGGTTGAAGGCCCCTCTTTCACAAAGTCTTTTGGGTTTCTAAAATTTACCTAACTTGTGTGCTTGCAGGAAGGGGTGATCATTTGAAACAACCCAAACTACTAATAAATCTTTGTTGCAGGTCCTTGGCAAGGGTTTTTGGATTTTTATTGTGTGCCTTATTTTCATAGACTAGCAAACACTTCAATTGGTGCACTAAAATTGAATCATTGTCTTTTGTGTCTTGAGCAATAGGCTCTTTTTGTTTAATCTTTAGAGGGCCTATCTTCCTGTGTGGTCATTAGGACTACTAGTGAGAAGAGAACGACCCAAGTGGTAGCGAGGAAAACCCACCTCATCCGAACCACTATAATCAAATGTATTCATGATGAAAACTATGAATAACATGTGCTGATTAGTTCATACCGACACTATGTCTCCCCATAAACCCGTTTGATCAAATTTATTTGATCATTTGTAGGGCGTAACCCCTACCGGCTGGGAGCCTTCTGTATTTACAAAGCTGAAAGTGTCGCATGTATGGCCACACGAGCGGATGCCCTTACTAGCACCTTTTTGTTTTAGAAGCCCAAATCCTTCTAGTTGTTGGGGCAGGAGGCCGGACCTCTGGTAGCGGCCCACACACATACGGTTCTTAGTAGAGATACAAAGTTCGCCATGGGGAGTTTTCATGGGGACTGATGCTTGGCTGACCCGAGAAGTGAGTGCCGAGGGTGGAGCCAGTGGGGTCAAGCATCTAAGTATCCGCTCTAAATAGCATAGCCTCGGGGGTAAAACCCCATGTGGGATCAACAACTATTGTCTTGGCCAGCCATAAGAATTGTGCTTGTCTTATGTTAAACATTCAAAACATTCAAGACCAAACAACAAAACATTGTGTCTTTTGTGTCTTCAAGTGTATGCAAAAAAATTTTACATCAAACAACACACTTTTGGAGTCTAAACACTTGCAAACATTGATTCCTCATCAACATTGTGTCCTCTTGTCAAGAAAAACAGTCACACAGTCGGATTTGGTCACAACAAAACAACTTCACAGATTGGAAAAATTGCACGAAGTTTACAGAAACGCGTCTGTGTCTCTTTTAACCGTGTCTGAGTCATCTAAGCGCGTCTATGAAAGGCATAATAGCGTTTGTGTGTCTAGCAGCGTCTGTGTCGAACAGAGACACGTCTGTGTCTGGAAATCGCATCTGTGAAGTATACAGAAGCGTCTGTGTCCAGAATTGAAAAATTTCACAATCCAGCAAACAAGAGAAATCAGTTGCGGAATACTTGAGCTTCCTAGGTTGTTTCTTCAGGTTTCATCTAGCATTCAACCTATCCTTGGGTCTCATACAGTCCATCATTGCTTCACATCTCATTTTACATTCATACTTGTCTAAACTTGAGTCAAAAGGTCACTTGCTTGTCCTCATCATACTTTGTCAACACACTACATACAACAACACTTTGCTAAGTGGTCCCTCATCAAGGTTTCTTACCTTTGGGTCTCATTTGGTCTTACTTAGAGTCAAGGTCAGCTCACCTCATCAAGAGAAACTATCCTCTCTTTGGAAGTCACACCTACTCTACTACTTACATACTTGGTCTTACACTTTGGACATTGCAAGTACACCTCAAGATTCATTTACACTCCATACAACTCTTGCTCTCCCATACTCTTTCCATTTTTCATCTAGTCTCTCACATCTTGGTCAAACACCTAGTTCATGGTTGAAACCCATCTTCAAAAATCTAGGAGAAAAGCTAAAGAAGCTCAAGAGTCCACAAACATGAGTTCTTATGAGTATGACAACGATTTATTTTTCAATCCTGAGCACACTACATTACCTGACATGGATGTTTATAGACACATTCCAAATGTGGAAAACGCAGACACTACAAACAACAAGGCTACACACAATGACAATGTGGACAACTTTTCAATACAATCAGCAGATGTAGAAGAATCCATAATGAATCCTCATTTCAATAGATTGGTTGAAGAGATAATGAAGAGGGATAGACAATACTTCTTACACATGATGGCACAAAGTGGAGCTAAAATACCTCATGACTTTGACATGTCTCAACTTATGGAAAACCGACCCTCGCAACAAACTCACTCCAACATGGATCAAAGGAGACCCAATAGTGGAGGAAATAGAGGACCGCATATGGTACCTGAATCACCATCAGCTTTGCTTCAAAAACTAGAAATCCCACATACACACGGTCAAACATATGATACTTACCTTCGAAGACCATTATGGAAGTCTTATGCAGATAGATATGCTCAATCACATGCTCAAGCTATGGATCAATCAAAACAAGTGGACATTCAAAGGAATGCTCAAAATTTGGACACAAGGAAACCTCATGTCAAATTTGGGGGCAACACAATAGAACATGACATGCCTATAGAATATGGTATATATGCACAAAATAGATATGGGGTTCCTCAACATGAAGCTATACCAAGTGCTCCCTATATGCCGCATCAATATAAACCTCCTCGCGGCAATATAAACCTCCTCCATATGAACATGTGTATGATCAATATCATCCATACATGCAACAAGCTCCCCCTCAAATTAGTGTCTCAAACATGGGGTATGCTACAAGAAATCGATCGCCACCTAAGAATAATTTGGAGCAACAAATCAGAGATTTACAAAAGAAAATGGAGGACATGAGTACACCAAAACCAACATACACAATGAGAGACATATGTCCTTATCCATTTGATAAGAGCATTTCAATGCCTCCATTCCCTGCACACTTTGTGACGCCAAAATTTGACAAGTATAGAGGAAAAGGAGACCCCAAGGCACACATACGACAATTTTTCATAGCTTGCATAGAGGTAGCAGCAGAGGAAACATATTTGATGAGGTTGTTCCCGCAAAGCTTAGGCGATCAAGCTATGGAATGGTTCTCTCAATTACCTCCTGGTATTAAGTCATGGGGTGACCTAGCAGAGGCATTTATTCAACATTTATCCTACAATATTGAGACAGATATCTCAGTCACTACTTTGTGCAATACTAAGCAAAAGGAGGGAGAATCTTTTGCGTCATTTTTGCAAAGATGGAGAAATCTAGCCAGCAGATGCTCTTGTGAAATTCCACAGAAACAAATGGTAGAAATGTTCACTCAAAACGTTAACAAGGATATTGGCTATGATCTAAGGAAGGCTTGTTTGTCCACCTTCAAGGATGTTATTGAAAAGGGCTTAGCAACAGAAAAGGTCTTAATTGAACAAGGAGTCATTAAAATATTCAAGGAAAACAAAGATGACTTTAAAGGAAAAGACAACCCAAGATTTTGGAATAAAAACAAGAACACAGTCAATGATGGTGTTGTTGATGCCAATACAGTGAGACCCAAGTTCATCTTTTCAGGATCAAGTTCTACAAACAATCAAGTGAATACTCAAACAACTTCTAGACCACGAAGGAAGTACACCCCATTGGGAGAACCACTTGAATTAGTATTCAAAAAGCTTGTGGCAAACAAAGTGATCACAGTTCCAGATTTTCCTCCATATGAACCAAAGGTCAAACCAAATTGGTGGAATGATGATGAGTATTGTGAGTTTCATAAGAGCAAGGGTCATAAGACAGGTAATTGCCATCGACTGAAGAACATTGTGCAAGATCTCATTGATAGAGGTGACATTGAGATTGAGGGACACTCATCCAATCAAGAACATGAGATGTTTAAGGAACCATTCCCAAAGCACGACAAAGGAAAAGCCCAAGTCACAGATGATCAGGCCAACTATACTAGAGCACCTTACAACTATGATTCAACTATCAATCATATCTCGATGGACAATCATATCTCTACTATTACCATCAAGAACAAAAACCCTGAGAATCCTCCTCAAAGACCCAAGATTGTTCTAAGAGGTGTTGGATCTTCTTCCGAACCTACCTCTGAATGTCATGTTACAACTCGTCAAGGTAAAATTACGTTGCCAGGTGCCTCCACTAAAAACACCACTTTTTCATCTACCAAACCTGAGTATGACCTTGTAGAACAGTTAGGGAAAACACCCGCGCTCATCTCCATCCTTGAGCTCTTACGCATATCCCCCGCTCATAAAGCTATTCTTGACAAAATCTTGAGAGATACCGCCGTTCCTACTGATCTAAACGTGGACCAGTTTCAAGCCATGGTGGGATACCTTTCCATTCCACATTCCCTTAAATTCACAAAAGCCGATGACGCCTCCGTAAGTCAGCCACATAATGCACCTCTACATGTTGAAGCTTTCATACACAAACATCGAATAAAGCAAGTCCTGATAGATGGAGGAGCTGGTCTAAACATTTGTACATTGAGCACCATTAAACAATTGGGATATTTTGATAAAGTTGTGAATTCAACAAATCAAATCACCATCAAGGCATATGATGATGAAGAGCGTTCATCCAAGGGCACAGTCACCTTACCTCTAAGAATTGGGCCAGTCACAAAGGATGTGGTTTGTTAAGTCCTAGATCTGGATCTCACATACAACATATTGCTAGGATGTCCTTGGATTCATGAGATGAGGGCAGTCCCATCAACATATCATCAATGCATTAAGTTTCCTCATAATGGAGTCGAGGTAACAGTTAACGGTGATCCTAATCCGTTCATATATTGCAATAACCTGAGATCACATACGGAGACCATCATTCCCAGTAATCGTGAAGATGTTCCTTCTTCAGCATACATTGACCCTGAGTCATTGAAACCTTCGACATCAAAACAAGGTGAACTTAAAGGCAAATTTCAAGACAAAGGCATGGGAGAATACACTTTAAATCAGACAATGTACTTACGACAAGTCATGAGCTCTCCGAAAGAATATGGAAGGCCACATCCTAACAAGCAAATATCCATCATGATACTCAAATGGGATCCTACTACCTTTCAAAGATGGGGCGAACTAGAAGAGGAAGATTTATACAAGATGCTCTATAAAGACATTGAAGAGGACACACATGATCAGATCAATATACCTTGTGAGAAATATGGCAAAGGCTTCAAGATTCTACAAAAATTCGAGTATGATGGAAAAAGCCCTCTTGGGTTACGCAAAGAAGGCATTACGGAGCCCTTACAACCTGAATTGACTGTAAAAAGGGAACGCTCAAAGGGACTGGGTTTTCTGACTTCCAAGATCCACACTAAAAGGACAGAAGAGGCATCACAAATCAAAGTTGCCAAAATTCAACAAGAGGATTGCTATTCCACAAATTCCAACGAATGGGAATGGGGTTCAGACAAATCCTCCAGTGACTATGAGCTCACCAAGACATTCAGAGAGCCAGATGAACCCACAGAAGAAGAGGAATTTTATAAAAAGTTCAGAGTTGGTCAAGAAACAACCCATAAGGATTCCGCACAGTCTTCGTCTCAAGGTTCTAGGATGAAATCACATAGGATGAGAACACCTGTCCCGGAAGGCGCTACTAGTGATGACAATTTGGATTCGCTTGTGATCGAAATTGATGAGGAGATTGCCATCGATGACCTCGACGATTGCCTCAATATACCTGAATATAACCACATCTTCACTCTTAGCCCTGCAAACTCCGAAAACATTAAAGGCCTTCCCCTTGTTCACCACCAACTCATTGACTGGGATTATGAAGGACCAGCACAATTTGACACATTTCAAAATGACGAAGCTATTATTGACTATCTTGGCATACGAGATGATCTTCCCCCGGGGACCATAAAGCAGGATACACCATAGAACTCAACAACATGGCATATTTTGGTGAGGGTGTCGGACCTTCCAGTCGCAAAAATGTGAAAATAAGAACAAATCAAGGGTCTTATGGTGAAAACCACACTGTGGCGCTATCTGATCCCAAAAAAGTAAAAAGAAAGGACGTATCTGAGGGCAAAAACCTCTCTGAGGCACCCAAAGATGGAAGGCTCGACATTCTCCCAGCATCATATGAGGAAAAATCATCCATGTTGGTAGAGGAGACTATCAAAACAAACATTGGTACAGAAGAGGTTCCACACAACATATTCCTGGCTCAATCATTAACAGAGTCCGAAAGATCAAAATTCATAAGCTTCTTCAAAGAACGACAAATCAACTTTGCATGGTCATACGCTGATATGCCTGGACTAGATCTGGACTTGGTAATGCATCATTTGACAGTCAAACCGAGGGCAAAGCCAGTGAAACAGAAATTAAGGAAAATGCATCCACAAGTGGCATTACTAGTCAAAGCAGAGCCGGAGAAATTACTGGATGTCGGATTCATACGCCCAATTGATTATCCCGAATGGATCTCCAATTTAGTACCTGTCAGTAAACCAGATTGCAGCATCAGAATATGTACAGATTTCAGAGACATCAACAAAGCTTGTCTGAAAGATAACTTCCCGTTACCAAATATCGACTTGATCGTTGATCTCACAGCAGGTCACGAAATGTTATCTTTAATGGATGAATTTTCTGGTTATAATCAAATCAAGATTGCACCCGAGGATCAACATAAAACACCATTTACTTGTCCGTGGGGAACTTTCTATTGGAATGTCATGCCCTTTGGGCTAAAAAATGCAGGTGCTACATATCAAAGAGCAATGACCACTATCTTTCATGATCTCATGCACATAACCGTGGAAGATTATGTTGATGATCTCTTGGTTAAATCAATAGACAGAGATACACATTTGGACATACTTTCAGTCGTCTTTGATCGGTTTGAAAAATACAAAGTAAGATTAAACCCCAAGAAATGTGTCTTTGGAGTAACCTCCGGGAAGCTCCTAGAATTCATTGTGTCCAAAAGAGGAATCGAAGCCGATCCAGCAAAAGTCAAGGCTATCTTGAACATGCCACCACCCAGAAATATCAGTCAACTTCGATCCTTACAAGGGAGACTCCAGTCTATACGAAGATTCATAGCACAACTTGCAGATAAGTGTAATCCTTTTCAACACCTGCTACATAAAAATATCAAGTTCAAATGGGATAATAACTGTCAACAAGCTTTTCAGACGCTCAAAGATTATCTTTTGAATCTGCCAGTTTTGATGCCACCAATTCCAGATCAGCCTTTGTTGCTATACATATCAGCTACTCCAACAGCACTGGGGGCACTCCTAGCGCAACAAATAGCTGACGGCAAGGAAAAAGCAGTATACTATATCAGTTGCACATTGGTGGGATATGAGCTAAATTACACACCAATCGAGCGTGCATGTCTCGCTGTGGTCTTTGCTTCACAGAAATTACGACATTATATGCTCACTCATAAGACTAAGTTGATTGCAAGAATTGATCCATTAAAATACCTTCTTAACAAAGCTACACTTACTGGACGACTGGCCAAGTGGGTAATGATCCTAAGTGAATTCGACATTGAGTATGTGGACAGAAAAGCAATAAAAGGATAGGCAATCACGGATCAATTAGCAGATGCTCCCATGATAGATGATGTTCCTCTAAATTCAGAATTTCCAGATGAATCCATTTTAACAATATCACATGCAAGGCCATGGCAATTGTACTTTGACGGCTCATACACATAGCATGGGGCAGGAGCTGGTATTCTCTTTATAACTCCTCAAGGCAATTCTATACCAAAATCATACCGCTTATCATTTCCTTGCACCAACAATATAGCGGAATATGAGGCATTAACAACTGGATTACGAATTGCAGTTCAGTGGAAGATCCAAGAACTTTGTGTTTTTGACGATTCTCAACTTGTCATCCGTTAAGCAACTGATGATTACCAAACAAAAGATGAAAAATTAATGCCTTACAAGCAACTGGTTGATGATTTGAAACAGCACTTCACAAAGATAGATTTTGAGCAGATACCAAGAGAGCAGAATCGTGCCGCAGATGCTATGGCTACAATTGCCTCACTGACTGATCTACCTCAAAATGAGACCTGCTATGAGTTCCTAGTAGACAACCTGTTGGTTCCTTCATATGAGATCACTCCTACTGAAATTATATGCATTGTTGGTCCTGAATCCTAGTTATATGGTTCCATATTCACATATCTTCGCGACAATATCTTACCTCCTGATCTATCAAACAACCAACGCCGCACTTTCATTCGCCAATCCTCTCGATATGTCATTTTAGCTGATATCCTATACCGGCGAGGTCTAGATGGCACTCTTCTTAGATGTTTAGAAAGCGACGAAGCTCAGATTGCGTTACGTGAAGTGCATGAAGGGATATGTGGTCCACATGCTAGTGGTCCTACTTTGGCCAAAAAACTCATCAGGACTGGATATTACTGGCCCAATATGGAAAAAGACTCATATCAGTTTGTCAAGAAATGTAAGCAATGTCAAATTCATGGAGTCCTCATACATGCACCAGCACAAGAACTACAACCACTTGCGTCTCCTTGGCCCTTTTGTCAGTGGGGACTCGATCTCATAGGCAAGATTCACCTTCCTTCTTCCAATGGTCATAAATTCATTATCACAGCCACTAAGTATTTCACAAAGTGGATTGAGGCTCTGACTCTCACACAAGTCACTGGGAAACAAATTGCTACCTTCATCCTTAACTATATTATTTGTCGATATGGTATTCCTAAGTCCATTATTACTGATAACGGGCGTCCCTTCAAAAATCAGGATGTTCGTGAACTCTGTGACCGCTTCCATATTTCCCATCATTTCTCCACACCATATTACCCCCAAGGTAATGGCCAAGCTAAGGCGTCTAATAAAACAATTCTTAAAATCCTCAAAAAAACAGTCGACGACGCTGGCCGTAACTGGCATATCCAACTCAATCCTACACTTTGGGCCTACTGCACAAGTGTCCGCACACCTACAGGAGCTACACCATATTCACTTGTCTATGGCGTTGAAGTCATCTTGCCTATTGAGGTCGAGTTACCTTCTTTACGGGTCTCTTTGCAAAACATCATCAGCGATGAAGATTATAAGGTCTCTCGCTTACAAGAACTAGAACTGCTGGATGAACGGAGACAAATTGTTTTTAATCATCTCAAGGCTTACCAACAACGAATGAGTCGCAGCTACAACCACAAAGTCAAGCCTCGCACATTTGAGGTAGGTGACTTAGTTCTCAGAGAAAATCCCAAAAATCAGCAAGACAGAGAGAAGAAGGGCAAGTTCGAACCCAACTGGCTTGGTCCTTACATCGTTATAGCAGCCTATGGATCTGGGGCATATCAGCTCTCAACTACAGAAGGTGAACCTTTGGACGATCCTATCAATAGCATGCACCTTCGCAGGTTCTACACATAGATCTTTGGGATATCCTAATTCAAAAAATACAAAAAAAATCAAAAAATTCAAAAATACAAAAAAAATTTATAAAAACAAAAAATCGTTACTTGCTGAAAACCTGGCAAACAGGCGCCTTGTGACACAAAAAAAAAAATTGAAAAAATCAAAAAAGTCAAGAGAAATAATTTCGTCCAATGGTGAAAACCACTTCGGTGGCGCCCTGGGCAAGTACCATGGTGAAAACTGGGTCACCAGCGCCATGCATAGAGACATTGCTCCTCCCTCCTTCAGGATTCACTTTCATCACTTCACATTGCACACACTCACAACCTATTCATTCATAATAAACTTACCCATTCCCATCATGGCTTGTTATTGATCTACCCCAGATTGGTTAGCCATTCATACTAACTATCCCTTTTCACTCCTTTCCATCCATAATAAATCAGATCCTATCTGTGGCTAAGGCAAATCCTACGTCTAGTAATGGGTGTGGAACTGAGAACGTCACATGTTTCGAGGAGTACAGTTTCTCCAGCTTTCTTCAGTCTATTCGCGCGCAATCCGCAATAAAGCAACATTTGCATCACAGATCCGCAATAAAATTTCGTCTTCTCCGCAATAAAGTATCAGTTTCATGGATTCAGTCAATTTCAGATAAGACACAGCAGCAACAATGGGCTTCAACAAATCAAATATTTCAACAGACTCAAACAACATTATGGTTCAGTGCTATCTATCCTTTCTATGAAAATAAACATTGTGACCACAATCAAATAAGACTTATACAAGTGACAAGAGACACTAAACTTGAGGACTACAGTGGATGTTGGTGTCGAGTCTTGGTTTTCTTTTGATTTCATCTTTTTTGGTGACATGTCTTTTAGCTTTTTCGGGATGTCTTTGACTAGAGATTCTATCTCCAGGATGTCTTTGACTAGAAAGGCGAGGATGGAGTATCGTCACCTATTTGTATTTTTTGTCTGTGGATTGTCTCTTAGTAATGCTATGACTTGTCCAAGGATATGAGGACACTGTGAGTCTAGTGTGAATTGGGGCATTCTTTGTTTGTGACTGTCTTATCTCCATGCAAACGGGTACAATGACTTTCTGGGTCGAACATATGCCTCGATTGTCATAACCTACTTGCCATAATAAGCTCAATGATGATAACGCACAAGAAACTCTATCACTTTCATATCTTCTGTCTCCCATCCCCCTTTCTTGATTGACTTCCATCGTCCTTCTTGAATCCGCGTAGCCCGCTATCACATGACTGAGTATAATGACACACCAAAAACATTTGCATTTCATGTAGTTGCACCTACATTACCACATATAAGTATTTCATACATACATATAGATATCACAACTGCATCACATCCTGCACACAACACCTGTTAGCACAATTTACATTTGCATTATCATATTCATCTGCATTAATTACATTCACATTTGCATCATGCATACACATATAAAACATAAAAGAACAAACAAAATAAAATATTGTATTGCATCATATACATATTTGCATCCATATCATAAGCATCACATAAGAACATCTCATCACGTAGGTACACATGCATATAGCTGCCGCAAAAATGAATTATCTCTCATATATATAATCAAAAGTGTCATGATACAATGATGTCAAAAAAATCATATGGCTACAAACACCCGCAGGTGTCTACAATACAAAAAAATGGTACAAATATTGATACAAGGGAGCCCTCTATGGCTATGATGAACTCCCTCCCTCGGAGCCGCCTGGCCTCGACGGAATCTGAGCCCTAGAAGGACCCGCTCCAGGATCATCCCGCCTGTCCCCCCTATCTGGTGGTGGTGGAGGACCCATGACCCCACCACTCGATGCCTGTCTCCTCCGGCTCCCTCCCATAGCTGTCGCTGTCCGCGATGGTCTATGGAAGCTCCTCGCCCGCTGATCTGCTGGCACGGCACCATAATACAGGTCCCTCCAGTAGGCAATCTCCTCTCCGGCTCGCAGGACATATGCGTAGCCTGCTCCTGTGTCCTCCGTCGCCTGCCTCCTTGCCCTCAGCGCTGTCTCAGCCTCAGTGTAGCGCTGAATCGCCTGATCCCTCTCCCGCTCAGTATCCCTGAGCTTGATCCTAAGTCGGTCCCTCTCCCTCTCCAGCTCCTGGATCTCGTCTGCCTAGCCCTGGCAGATCTCCCTGAGCTCAATCAGCTCATCCTCCTCTGGATCCCCACCCTCTGCCTCTGCCTGTGGCTCTCCCTCTGTGGGTGCCTGCCCCTGTACCTGTCTCTGTACCTGTACTGGCGCCTGAATGGGTACCTGTCTCGGTACGTGCCTAGGTCCCTGTACCTGTCTCTGTCCCTGTGCCTGTACTGGCACCTGTCCCTGTCTCTGTCCGTGTGCTGCTGGTACCTGCAGGGGCACTCCACCGCGACCCCTCACCACCTGGGCCTGTCCCTCCTATCCACCCTCCCTCCGAGGTGCCACCCTCCTCTCCCCAACTACTCCCCTCTATCTCCGTCGGCCTCGGCCTCCATCACCCCCACCATCCTCATCATCATCTCCTCCTCCAGTAGCTCTCCTGGATCTGTCAGTCGAGGGAATGGATGCTCGGCCCAATATGCTAAATACTCTGCATCCATCCCGGCGTCCTCGATCTCCGGCCACATATCCCAGGGTAGAGGCACCATCTCTGCCAGCTCTGTAACTGCCTGATCATATGACAATAACGGTCCGAACTGCCCCTGATTCCTCACTGTACGGGCATACATACCCGAGCCTCGTGGCATCCTCTGGATCCTGCCATACTGCCTACATACCCTATCCACCAGCTGCCTCTCCAGTATATAGGGCATCCGCCCAATCAGATACCTGCTCCGGAAGGTGTAAGGCAGCTCGACTGCGTCATCCTCCCACTCCTCACATCCCAGATACGGCCTCCAGATGATGACGTCAATGTCATCTATCACTCGCCACCAATGCTCTAACCTGCCAATCCGAGGCTGTGAAGTGATCATGTCGTACAGATGAACAAAACTCCGTCCATGACCTCTCCCTCTAAAATGTATCGACCGAGTGATAGGCAGATGCTCATACGCCCAAACCTGCAGAAGTGTCACTCCACAACCCAGTCCCACTGATCCATGGTAGACAAATTGGTGAAGCTCATAATATAGGTGGGCCAAAACACATGGACCCCACGCATATCTGGTGTGCTGCGTCACTAATATCTCCAGTGCTCCTCCCCAGCCCACTGCCAACCCCCATGTCGCTCTGTCCAGACATAGGAACCCACTGATAGCTCCTCCAATCACAGCTGGCAAGGCTAATCCTATCGCGGTCATGGTGTCTCATGCCACATGTCCTGCTCTCATCTCTAGGCCGGGATCCTGAAACACCCGTCTCAAAGCCTCTCTGTCTCTGTCGCGATCGTATGGAATCAGCTCTCCATCGATCGGTATCCGCAGAATCCTATAAACGTCCTCAAGGGTGACTGTCATCTCACCCATCGACAAATGAAATGTGCAAGTCTCTGAATGCCATCTCTCAGCCAGCGCAGTCAGCAAACCCATGTTTGCCCGAAACTTAGGCACATACAATACGTGTCTCAAACCCATCTCCTCGATGGCAGCTCTATCTTGGAAAGACAACTCTGGTCGCAACCTCTGTGTGGACGGGAATCTCTCCCGTGACTCTAGCATAGGCAAATACTCTTGCAGTCAAACAAATCAATCATGTCAGTCATGGTGGCATTCACTGTTCATCACAAAATGCTACTCGCTATCTAAATACATATGGTTATCTATTCTAGTGACACTCACTGTTCATCACAAAGTGTTGCTATCTATCCTAGTAGTGCTCCCTGTTCATCACAAAGTACTACGTGTGTGACACTCCCTGTTCATCACAAAGTGTTACTCACGTTTGCACTCCCTGTTCATCACAAAGTGCTGCTCATATTTTAGTACTCCCTGTTCATCACAAAGTACTCTATCTTGGTACTCACTGTTCATCACAAAGTGCCTTGATCTATCCTAGTCTTCCTAGAGGACCTGCTTGAGTGTATCCTCTCAGCAGCTTATCCAATCGACAGCGTATGTTCATCACAGAACTGTCGATTTGACCTAGAAGACCAAACCTTGCATTTTCAGACATAAACGCATTTTTAACTCACAAACGCACCTATTGACTGCACAAGCGTGCCTAGACAACACAGACGCGTCTGTTTGACACAAACGTGCCTATGCCGGGCACAAACGCGACTAGACATCGCAAACGCGACTTTGCAACATAAATGCCCCTGAAGGACGTAGATGTGCCCCGCATTTGGCACAAAAGCGGTTCCAGACACAGACGTGCCTGACACCAACACAGACGCGCCTGTCGGACATAGACGCGCCTAGCACCGACGCAGATGCGATTTCACGTTTTTGCACTTTTTGTACACTATTCCTAGGCACATTTATTGCTCTATTCGACAAGCATTAATGACAAAATTAAATGCGTCAAAGTACGAGGAGGTTTGGTGGTACTTACCGGCTCTCCTGCCTCTGCTGGTCTCTGAAATCGGCGAACGCGGTCTGTGTACGAAGGCCATCGCTGCTGACTGCTGCTGCTCTTTTTCTCGCTCTGCACTTTGATCTCGTGAAGGTGTAGATGACAATGAGGATGTCTTTCCCTCGTGGTCTATCTTATAGACTATCCCTAGCCCTCGCTTTCATTTCCCGAGTCAGTCTTCTTTATCCCGTGACTTTGTCACTTTATCCAGTCAGTCCATTCTAGCCTTTCTTTCTTATCGAGAGATTGTCTGGGATCTTTCCAGACATTTTCATCCAATCTCTCGAGGGGGCATATCATTCCCATTCTGGGGCAACTCTGTATCAGTTCATCTTATCTTCTTTGAAACAACGCGACAAGCCACATTGTCTCAAAGAGGGGCAAAATGTAGACACCTAAAATTGTCATGTCTAATTAAATAAATATTTTATTTATTTAATTATCTAAGCTTAATTCTTCTATTAATTAAATAAATCTTTATTTATTTAATTAATTCATTTATCCTCTTCTAGCCTTATTTCTCATTTAAATAAATACATTTATTTATTTAAATTATCCTTTTCCTAAATTAAATAAATATCTTATTTATTTAATTGATCCCATTTCTTCTATTAATTAAATAAATTTTTATTTATTTAATTAATTCATTATCTTTTTCTACACATGACACATGTCATTCATCTCTTAATTCATACACTACCTACCCCTTTCACTATTTTACTATTTCTTCTACCTACCCTCTAATCCTAGCCGACCTCCTTTTACACCTCTCAATCTCATCCCTCCATTTCATATTGTGTCTTCTATTTAAGGAGATGTTTTCTTCATTATCAAACCCTAATCGACAATCTTGAAGACTCGACTACACTACGATCCTACTTGCAACCACATTCCATTCTTTGTTGAGCTCTTGTGCATATTAAAATCTGAGAGCAAATATATCAAGCAAGATCAATGGAGATAGGAAGAATGGAGATCAAAACCCTATTGGACATGTGATGGTATAATCTTTGTGATTTCATTTGATTTGCATTGTCTTAGGTAATCTTCATATGTTATGGTGGATCTTTGTTGTTGTTAGGCTAGGGTTTGGTGGTTGAATTCATTTAGCCTTTCAATATTGTTATTATTGTTATCCATTTTCACCATACACAATATTTTTTTATTTTTATTTTTTGGGAATGAATAGAAAAACATGAATAAAAACTTTGTTACTAATGACAAATGTGGATTTGAAGAAAGCTTTGATGGGTAAATGGGCTTTGACTAGTTTTTTACCACTTTTTAAGGGATAGGCAAGCGAAAAATGGGGATTTTGGAGGAGAGATGAAGGAATGGGAAAATTTGTCCAAGAGGGACAAAGAAGCAAAAGTTGAAGATGGATAATATGGGAAAAATTTGGAAATGATTGGATAAAAAGGGAAAAAGTTATGGCAAACCCTAAAAATAGAGAAATATGGGATTTTGGGCTTCAAAAAGTGGATTTTTGAGATAAGGCCTCCAAGGAAGAAAATGTGGAAAATGGCAATGCGGAGAATCTAGTGAAATTTGAAGGGAAATGGAGTCAAGATAAAGAAGATATGGCGAAAAATTAGAAAAATTAACCCTAGATTTAACGGAACAGAAACCCTAAATTTAACAGAACAGAAACCCTAAATTTAACAAAATAGAAACCCTAGATTTAACAGAGCAGACAGAAACCCTAGATTTAATAGAGCAATTATCGCACTAAACAGAATAAAATAAAAATGTCAAAGGTCCAGATTTCTGATTGTCTAGATAGACGAGAGCATACTCTCCTACTTTCACACTATCCTGCGGGCGGATAGATTATATTTAAACAGAGCAGATAACAGGAAATAAATAAATTAAATGCAGACTACAGTTAGCGCCTAAAATTTTCAGACAGATTAACAAAGCAGACAGTAGCACTACACAGAAAAATGTCAAAGGTCCAGATTTCTGATTGTCTAGATAGACGAGCATACTCTCCTATTTTCACACTGTCCTATGGTCAGAGCATACAGTCGTGCTAAACAGAATAGAAAAGTGAAAGGTCTGGATTTCTGATTGTCTATATAGACAAGAGCATACTCTCCTACTTTCACACAAATTATACTAAAACAAAACAGACAACAAATCAAATAACAAATCAGATAACAGAGCTGTCGTGCTGCAACAGAAACAGAAACATAAAAAAAAAAAACAGAACAGAATAAGGAGGAGCTATCATGGAGAAATGCAGAGCCACGATTCTGGAACCTGCGAAAAAGATATATATATATATATATATATATATATATATATATATATATATATATATATATATATATATATATTTTTTTTTCTGCAATCGCGCTATTCTGGAACCTACGTCTCACAACTCACAAAAACCTAAAAAAAAAAACATTAGTTCTCAGGGACGTGAGTCCCACCGGGCGTGCCAAAATGAAGAGGGGAAAACAGATTTGAAAGGTAATCTGATCAAAACATAACGAAATAAACATGCAGAATGCTAAAATATCATTAAAAGACCATCTCACCTTGCTATTTTACCTTATCCTTCGGATTGAGCTTGATGAAATGAAGGCGCCCCTTGATAATGCTCCACTTGATGTGCTCCTTTGATTGTTGGATGTGGATGGCTCTCCAATATTGTGCACAAATGATAAGGATGAATGATAAGGATGAGATGATCAAGTTGCCAAGATTATTTCCTAGGCTCAAAAGGGCAGCATAAGCTTACTGGATTTCAAGATGTTCAAATGAAGGAATGGAACCCTATTTTATAGGAAGAGGAGAGGAAAATGGATGGCTAGGATGAATTCGAGATGAAGGGCTAAGATTTACTTGTGAGGTCCCACAAGGTCCAAGAGAGGGTGTAGAGACCAAGAAATATGCCTTAAAGGCATTTCGTATCTCCACACTCTACAAGATGCATTGGAGGAATTAAAAATTCTCCAAAAACGGATATTATGGGGATTAGAAGAATAAAAAGGAATTAAAAATTCCATGGGAGAGGGAAATGCCTATAGGAATGTGAGATTTCGAAAATCTTACATTCATCTAGAAAAAGAGCATTTAAAGCTAGTGGTTGGATGAAAGGACAAAGAGTTGACTTTGTGGCTAATCATGATGATTAGCCATTAATGACTCATTAGGAGGGGGATTAGAGGAAATGTTAAGTGGGATTTATATTTGTAGGAGAATTTGACTAGGAGAGAGAATGAGTGGAGAGAATAAAAAATTTAAAAAATAATGTTGTTTAGGGAGTTTCTAGAAGAATTTATTACGTTAATGATGAATTAAGAAGATGACTGTAGGAATCATGTAGGTTAACTAATTAATTGAAATTAATTAGCTAAGAGGAAGATTTGTGAGGATTTGATTTTTTTAGAAGAATAAAGAAAGGGATTGATTTATTAAATAAATCATATGCTATAGTGACAATATTAATTATATTTAATTAATATTGAGAAGAATTTTAATTAACATAATTAATTAATTAATTATGTGAGGAATTAAAAATAATTAAAATAATTATTTTTAAGTGTCTACAATATCGACATAATAAAGTAAATATATTTATACAAATCGTTCACGTCTTTAATTATTTTATTAAATCGACGTGTAATTGTCTTGCACAATTGTGTCGGTCCTAAAGGAGTCTGGCCTTAGCTATTTACATAAACATTCAACACCAAAAACTTGAAGTTTGTCTAGATGAGGAAGAGCCTGAGTCTCTCAAGTTGGTGAAGCTTCACTATGTACAACAATGGCAGCACAATAACCAATAAAATGGAAGAAATTGTGCAAGATCAAGAGTGAATAATGCAAAGAGCAAGTTGTGTATGTAAAAAGAGAGCCTTAGAGTGTAAGAGAGGTTAAATGAAGCAAGAAAGGCAAGTTAAAAAGTATTGAAAAGTGTCCCTACGTCAAGGCGTCAAAGGTGTTACATTGCCAAAATTAGCATGTGTAACAACTCAACAGCCACCTTTAGTCGCAAATGTTTGTTGGACGAATGCACAACACATGAACATCTTTGCAGCATGCAGGCGCCCCTAAACAATCTAGACAGAACGATTAGGAGGATAGGCATGACAGGTGGAAAAGGCAAGCTAAGCAAATAGGTGAGACAAAAGCTCAATCATTATCTTTGATTCGACTAAAGCGAAGGTGCTATGTTGATTGGAATTGCACGGGGTGCAATTTACAACGTTACACCATATGATCACAAGCTTGATGTCATTAGAAGCACTCTATCTTGAGAAAGGAGACTTCCAAACATATCACAAGTTATATTTTTTTAGCACTTGGAACAAGTTGTAGCAAGAACAACATAAAATTCGTCTTCTTATCTTCAATGGTTTGAATTGAATATCGAGCATAAGAAGGAAAGTGTCAATCTAGTTGTTGATTGTTTGGGTCATCCATCAATTCAAGCTCTCTTTTATATTCCCGATGCATATGCACATGAAATCAGCATATTATTAAAATTGTATTCTTTTGACAAGGATTTTGTAG